>NC_061117.1:104797923-104864338 GCF_002878395.1 Capsicum annuum
AAAAAAAATGCGCATCATCTAATGCCTTAATATGCCTCTGTGGGAAAGGTAGTTGTGGAATATTCTTCACTTCTCCAACAACTTTTTATTTCGAGTACTCAGACTTCCTTGATTTTTAAGTAACTTGGCTATTTACTTATTAAGTCACCACATCAGCATCCACCCCCTTAGTTGCCTTTGGAGGCTCTCTATGAAGCTCTTTACCACTCCTTAAAGTGATTGCCATAACTTTTTTTAGGTTTTTGGTATCTCCTGGAAAACAATCGTGAGTCATATTATTTAGGGTTTGTAATAACTACCCCAACTCTAACTCTAAGATTCTAGTGGCCACCTACTGGTTCTTCACATCTGCAGCCAATTATGTTTGATTAGATAGAATCTATTTCATCATCTCTTTGAAGTTGCTAGTTTGAGTTGTGGTCTGATTCCCTGAAGTTGTTGCTGATTGTTCCATATTGGATTTAGTTGTATAGTCTGCCATTTTATATTGTAGGTATTACAATAATTTGGCCTCTGAACATTGCCTATAAATATCACTAACTTCGAATTTGTAGCACACATGGCTACAAAATAACCATATTACCATAAACCTCAAAACAACCATTGGTCTGCTAAATTGCATTAACAGATGCAACAAGCTTTGTAGCTCCCATCTTCAGGCTGCTAAACTGAGTGTTTATTAAATTTTGTAATGCAACAACCTAAGTTGATAAAGTAGCGTATTATTTCTCCTCCAACACACCTGCAACTTTTTTTATGGAATTCCTAGAATCAACATGCCACTTTGGATTTCCTTGTGTGATGCGGTTCAATAAGGTGTACAGTCCATCATAAATCAACTTCAATGCTTGACCACCTATAGCTGAATCTAGCAAAAATTTTGTGTTGTGATCAATTACTTTTATAAAATTATGATCAAGTACCTCATTGGACTATTGATGATGTGGACGATCCCAAAAAAATTCCTTGAACCGCCCTCAAGCACGATAAAGGTTCCTATCTGGCCTCTATTTGAAGCTCACTATCTCGCTATGAAGTTTCACAGTCTTGCCAGACGGAAAGAATCTGATGAGGAACTTTAGGGCTAAGCCATCCCATGATGTTATTGAATTTGATGGCTCACAGTTCAACTATTTTTAGGCTTCCCCAATAAGTGAATAGGAGAAGAGTGTCAGCCTCACATAATAAACATTCACATCTGTCGGAATGAATGTATTAGTAAGCTCAATGAAATTCTGCATGTGCACCTATGGATCTGTATGTGCAACCCCTATAAAATATCTACTTCTAATCAACAGATGCACCATATTATTCTTTAGCTCAAACCTCCCTCCAATAGCTGGTTTCAGAAAAGGTAAGGTCAGATTTATCGAAAGTGGGATTTCCACTTCTCTAACTGTCCTATGGTTGTTTTTTCATTAGCCATGATAGCAGGATTATAATAATCTTCTTTGATTTTTAGAATATGACGGACAATGATTTCTTCTCTCCTTTGTTGATGAAAGAGTTGCTTAGGTTCAGGGCTTGGTTTTGCCAATTCTCGATCTCTTTTCAGCTTAATACTTTGAAAACCTATTTTCTGCAAATAAAAAACTAAGACAAAGTGTAAAGGACCAAAGAAATCTAAAAATCCAAACTAGAAAAATAGTTGCCAAATTACAAGTCCTCGACAATGGGTCCAAAAACTTGACAGTGTCTAAGCGCACACGCAAGTGTATATGGTCTACCAAGTAATATAGTGGCCTTAAAGAAAGCAGAATATCAATCCCACAGGAACTTGTTCTAACAGCTATTTGATTTCAGTTCACAATTTAGATAAATCTAGTGCAAGTATAACTAAAAGAGAGTTTTAAAGTTATAACTAGATATAAAGTAAACAATGCATAAAGTAAAGTCTTGAATCAATCAATGGAGTAATGCCCAGGGTTAATGTAGTTCGAAAAAACTTACTATGTATTGAACTTCATTCATTATCTTGCTTATCTTGGTTGTTGATTCATTGGTTTAATTGCATGATCATGGTCTCCCGGTCTCTAACCATTTACCTAATTTGGACATTACAACTACATCATTGAGCAGGAATGTAATGATCCAATTACGTTTATTAAGCTATCTTCCTAAGTGTGAATCAAGTAAGTCTTCTAGGTACATCCCTATCCTAGATGCTAATTTGAATTCCTTATTTTATTAAAGAATAAGAACCCTACTTTGTTCATCCCCACATTTTATCTCCCTATTCCCTCTCCCGAGAGCACAAAGTTAATAATATATGTATTCTAAGGGTAATCAATCCTTAAAATAATTAAAAAAAAAAGGATAAACAAGAAACCAAATATGATAAGCAAATTAAATGAAATCTATTGAAAATAATAGTATCATGTTCTTGGCTTTAACCCTGAAATAGAGTTTTTAACCACTAATCCACATAACCATAATCAAACTAATTGAATACATGTTATGATCTCTTATAAAGATAAATAAAGAATAATAAAACCTAAAAGATAAGTTGTAGAATCCACCCAAGTCCAAGAATAGTAAAAAATTATCCAACATCATTTGTAATGCATTACATTTACAATAACCAATGTTCATGCCGTGTGGGAGTAGGAAACTAAGTCTTGGATGTATTTGGAATAGGGTCGCGCCGTACTAGCTGGTCAAATTGAGCAAGAGTCACGGTGCACTAGATGTTCAAGTCAAGTAGGCATCGCAATGAAATGGCTTTTTGAGTCAATTAATAGTCGCGGCGCACCCTTATCGCCATACCCCACTGGAAGTTGCATCCAAGTTTTTGGCTAAGTGTTCCAATGTCTTTCCTTTATCCAAGCTTTTGTGGTGCGTTTCCAATGGATTTCAAGCCTTTAAATCATCCATATATCATCATAATTATCTCAAAAAAGATCCTAAATTAATTTTCACTATGTGTTAGAGATCAAAACAACACAATATCAAGAACGATGAACTCAAAACATGATCTAAGACTAAGCTTGCTCATATTTATCTATAACTTATTATTTTGGATCTAGACTTGTTAAATTGACCATTTTACATTATAAAATAGTTTATCCACTGATAATTACACAAATAAACCATTTAGAACTCATTTAACACATTAGAGTCCATCGGGGTAGACTAGACACGCACCTAGCTCAAGCTAGTAACACCAGTTTCCTCAATTAAACTCTAAGTATCCCATTTAAGTACACACTTATTTGGAATATAGTTTGAACATTGTTATCATATACTTGGACACTTATATTCTTGTTTTTATTATAATCACACATAAAGCATTCAAATTGTCCTCAAAATAAGGCTAAATAAGCTAGAATAGCAACACTAACTTTCATAAATACACTCAACATCATTTACTTGATTTTAAAGGTAAGAATTATTTTATTTTTATCCAGAGTGCATGCTAGCATCCATCTGCTAACCCGTCTTTGGGCGCATCCCCACATGATGCAAGAATTGGGCATTCTAGTCCTCCCGCTCAGTGATAGGATTTCCAATCCATTTATATTAAATTGAAGTGGTGAGCTTCTATATCCTGAAAGGATCTATTTTATTTCATGGATTTTTTTACATATTTGGTCATTTTATAGGCTATGATTTTGTCTATGCTTGGGGCATGACCCAACTGAATATTGTTTTGCTTCGAATAGAGGCTTTGTGAGTCCACTATGAGTTGGTATAGGTGGTTTCAGTATTGATGTCAGCCTTGGAATTGGTATTGGTATTATTGCTGATACCAGTTGACTATATTTTATTAGTGATTGTTTTATTTTGTTTTGGGTTGTATATATAAATATGTTGGGTTATCATCTTAGTTTTATTGGTTATTGGACGGATTGACTTTTATGGTTTGGTCTAGGAATTAGACTTATCTCAAAGTACTTATATATTTAAATACATTATATGACTATATGATCAAAATTTATTCAACTCAAGGTATTTGCTGAGAGGTTGGGTTGGATATTAGGGGTGGTCCCCAGTCCTGGTTGGACTTGGGATGCCCATTACGATAAGACCCAATTTTGGGTTGGTCAAGTTGGTATCATAGATTTAGGTTCATAGTCAATTGGAGAATCGACTAAGCTGTATCTAGTAAAATATCTTTTATGGGTATGTAGTGCGCCATACTCATAAGGGAGAGACTACAAGAAATTTAGGAAGGTTTTTTGTTCTTGTGCTCTATTTTAAATTTATAAAGTTAAGTTCTTAAATTCTCCTGTAATTTCTATTTGTTTGGTTCATCAGATCATGCCTCGATTATTTAATAAGCATGAAAACTTTAGTGTCCTAACTATGGATGATGTTGATGGGACACACTCTACTCATGAGATCCATACTCAATCTAGGGGTCTAGTTTTTTTTTTTTAAAGTTCCATTGATCCTCTCTAGTCCTTCTTAGGCTTCTCAGGCTAATATGATGAATGCTGAGTTCTGTCAATCTATTCATATGATTTCTTAGTTGGTAGATTCTGAGGCTGAGCGTGGTTCATCTGCTACCCCATTTTCTAATGCCTCAAGGGTTGGCCAATTCATAAGATTGAGTCCTCTAATTTTCACTATTGTTAAGGTGGAGGAGGATCCTGAGGCTTTTTAGGATAAGATGGAAAAAAATCTTCAAGGTGATGTATGCCACAAATATGGAAGGGTGGATTTTTCTTCCTACCAGCTAAAGGATACAATGTACCAATTATACGAGGAATGAGATAGTGAAAGGGGTGATGGTGAGGAGTCATCTTTATAGGCAGCGAAAGTGGAGAAATTTGTTAATCTAAAATATGGGAACATGTTGGTCAAGGAATATGCCTTGAAATTTCACCAGCTGTCCTGGTATGCTTAAGAGATAGTGTCGGATATGAGGGCAAGGATGAGAAAATTTTCTTTAGGATTATTAAATGAGTTGATCCTTGAAAGCAAGACTGCAGTACTGATCAAGGACATGAATATCTCTAGGTTGGTTATTCATATGCAACAAGTAGAGGAGGAAAAGAAAAAGTAGGTTGAGATAGGAGAATAACAAAAAAGGAAGTATAGGTTCTCTAAGCAGTGTTGTGGCCAACAACAAAATAGCAGAGATGGTGGTAAGTGGCCAAGAAGAAGTAGGGGAGTTTTAGTTATTTCTCCATAGCTTGTGCTCCTTATTCGACGCCTTCATGTGATAGGCATCCGCAGGGTGGCGATAACTTCAGGGCACAGGGTGTCTAATCTCAAGCCAGTAAGTTATAGTGGGCTTCATCGTGTCCTTTTTATAGGTTCTATGGTCGATTACATTAGGGTTTTTGTAATGAAGGGAGGGATAGGTGTTTTAAATATGGTCAACCAGGCTATATAATTAGAAACTAACCGACTGGTAAGGTTTCTTTAAGAGCAAACAAGATTCTGGTTGCCTCTTCATCTGTTCCTATTCCAAAGGGTACTGCTTCTGATTTATTTCTGCTTTTGGTACCAGCACAGGTCAAAATCGGTTACATGATCTTATTTCCCAATAGGAGTCTAGGGCATCGCCTGATGTCGTGACCGGTTTGTTATAACTCTTTTCTTGTGATGTGTACTATTTACTTAATTCTAGGTCCACTCTCTCTTTTGTGACCCCATTTGTGGTTGTGTATTTTGGTTTTAATCCTGAGGTTATTTTTGATCCTTTTTCTATTTTTATCCGGGTAGATGACTCTGGTATTGCATAAAGAGTCTATAGGGGGTGTGTGGTATTTGTTGGTAGTAAAGAGACCTTGATGGATTGATATGAACTAAATATGGTGGATTTTTATGTTATTCTGGGTATGGATTGGTTACACTCGTGCTATGCATCCTTAGATTGTCGAACTTGTAAAGTTGTCTTTCAGTTCCCTAGTGAACTGGTTATTGAGTGGGAGAGTGGTTCCCCAACACCAAAAGGGAAGTTTATATCATATCTTAGAGCTTTGAGATTAATCTTCAGCAGGTGTCTCTATCATTTAGTTTGGGTTAAAGATTTTAACTAAGAGGTTCCTTCTTTACATTCAGTTTTGATGGTGAATGAGTTTCCTAAGGTCTTTCACGATGACCTTCCTGATGTTTCTCTGGATAAGGATATTGAGTTTAGGATTGATCTTGTTTAGGACACTAGTACAATTTTTATTCCCCCTTATAGAATGGCTCTAACTGAGTTGAAGGAGCTTAATGAGCAACTTAAGTTCTTTTGGATAAGGGTTTTATTTGTCCTAATATGTCCTTGTGGGGAACACTAGTGTTATTCGTACATAAGAAGGATAGTTCTCTTTGGATATGTATTGACTATCAGTAGTTAAATAAGGTAACAATTAAGAACAAGTTTTCTCTCCCAAGGATAGATAACTTGTCAGATCAGTTACAAGGTGCCAAATTCTTTTCTAAGATTAATCATCGATCTGGGTATCATCAGCTTAAGAATAGGGGGTGGATATCCCTATGACAACTTTCTAAATTTGGTACAGGCACTTTGAGTTCTTGGTAATGTCTTTTGGATCGACTAATGCCTCGGCGACATTCATGGTTTGATGAATAGGGTCTTCCATTAGTTTCTAGATCTGTTTATCATTGTGTTCATTGATGACATTTTGGTGTACTAAAAGAGTGAGGTGTAACATACCAATCACCTTTGTGTTGTGTTTTATTACTTGAAGGAGAAACAGTTATATGCCAGATTTTTGAAATATGAATTTTGGTTGAGCGTTGTCACTTTTCTAGGTCATATTATTTCTAGTGAGGGGATCATGGTGGATCCGCAAAAGGTTGTAGTGGTTAAGAAGTGGCCTAGATCCACGACTCAAATAAGCATTTAGAGCTTCTTGGATTTCGTCGAGTATTTTATGAGGTGTGTGGAATGTTTTTTTTACTATAGCTTCCATATTTACTAAGTTGACTTAGAAGAAGGTAAAGTTCTCTTCGTCGAATGCGTGTAAGGGTAGTTTTGAGAAGCTGAAGGATAAGCTAACTTCAGCTCTAGTTTTGACCTTTTCTGAAGGCATTGAAGGGTTTGTAGTTTACTGTGATACATCATGGGTGGGACTTAGTTGTATTTTGATATAGCATGGTAAGGTGATAACCTATGCTTCTAGGAAGTTAAAGGTGCATGGGAGAAATTATCCTACTCATGATATGGAGTTGTTAGTCTTGTTGTTTGCGTAGAAAATCTAGAAGAACTTTTTGTATAGGGTGCAGGTGGATATCTTCTCAGATAATTAGAGCATATAATATGTGTTCACCTAGAAAGAGCTAAATCTCAGGCAGATGAGGTTCCTTGATCTTCTCAAGGACTATGACACGAATCTTTATTACTATCTAGGTAAAGATAATGTAGTTGTTGATGCTCTTAGCAGGTTATCCATGGGGAGTGTATTTTATGTGGATAAGGAGAAGTGGGAGTTGGTGAAGGACATTCACCATTTGGCTAACCTTTGAGTTTGCCTTTTGGATACCAAGAAAGGTTCTGTGTTGGTGCAGGAAGTGGTGTGAGTGTCTCTCAGTGCTAAGATGAAGGAGAAGAAAATGTTAGATCCTTTCTTAATTAAAATTAAGGGTTATATTGGGGGGCAAAATGTTATGGTATTCTAGATTAGTGGTCATGGTACCTTGCGGTACCAAAGGAGGTTATGTGTTCCAGACGTCGATGGTTTGCGAGAAAGGATATTGGCTGAGGCACATGAATTGCTCTATGTGGTTCCTCCTAGTTTGACTAAAATATATCATGACCTTAAAGAAATGTATTGGTTGAGTGGTATAAAAAAGAATGTGACCAATTTTCTAGCCAAGTGCATGGTGTGTTAACAGGTCAAAGTTGAGAATATAAGGCTAAGGATTGTATCAAGAAATTGAATTTCCGGAATTAAAATGGGAAGTGATCAACATATATTTTGTTACAGGTCTTCCTTAGTCTCAGAATTAATTTGATTCAATTTAGGTCATCGTGGATTGAATACATAGTTAGCTCACTTTTTTCCGGTGATGACTAACTTTTTGGCTGAGGATTATATGAGGTTTTATCTTTAAGGGATCTAAAACTTAATGGGGTACCTATTTCTATCATCTATGACTGTGGTATGTAGGTTTTATCTCACTTTTAGTGGTCGTTTAGGAAAGAGTTTGCTACTAAGGTTAGTCTGAGTACTGCTTTCCACTCGCAGATAGATGGGTAAGAAAAAAGGACTATTCAAACGTTTGAGGATATGCTTCACATATGTGGGACTGACTATTATGATAATTGAGTTGAGCATCTACTATTTGTAGAGTTTGCTTACAATAATAGCTATCATTCTGGTATTAGTATGGCACCTTTTGAGACATTATATTGTAAGAGGTATAGATCTTCTATTGGGTGGTTTAAGGTGGGAGAGACAGATATGTTTGGTTTAGATTTGGTTTACGAGGCAATAGAGAAGGTGAAGGAAATTTGGGATAGGCTTAAGGCTACCCGAAGTTGCCAAAAGTTTTATATGGATGTAAGGAGAAGGGACTTGGAGTTTGAGGTTAGGGATAGGGTGTTCCTAAAGGTGTCTCCTATGAAAGGAGTAATGCAGTTTGGGAATAAGGGTAAGCTTAGTCCTAGGTATATTGGTACTTATGTAATTTTGAGAAGGGTTGGTAATATTGTGTATGACTTGGAATTGACTTCGAGTTTGAGCTCCATTTATCTAGTAGTCTATGTCTCTAAGTTGATAATATATGTAGGTGATCCTTCATCAGTTGTTCCTTTGGGAGGATTGGGTATCACGGATTCCTTATCTTATAAGGAAGTCCCAGTTGAGATCTTAGATCGACAAGTTCGTTGGTTATGGACCAAGGATGTTGCTTTGATTAAGGTTATATCGAGGAACCATAAGGTAGAAAAAGCTACTTGGGAAGTGAAAGAGGACATGAAGTCTAAACATCCATTCCTTTTAATATTCTCCGGGAATTTGTATGGAAGGTATGTTTTCTTCATCAAACTTTTGTTTTCAAACTTTGTTAAAGGAAACATTGATTCCTTGCATCTTTATTTTCGAACTTAGTTAAAGGTCAAAATAAGGGTGTAGGGGTGTAAATCATTCCTTATATTGCCATGTCCATTACTTGGGGACGAATGATCCAAGCGTGGGAGAATTGAAACACCCTGGGTTTTGACCCTTAGAAAATTTCTCTTTTTTTTGGCTTCTGGACATCATACAACTTGGGGTACTTCTCGTATGATGTGGTACGGTTTGGCTGGTCTTGGTCGTATGGTAACTAGGGTGGGTTGGTTAGTTTTTGTCCAAGGTATGGTTAGGTCATACTTGTCGTATCTTAGGGTACTAGTAGTATGTTGCCAATCATATGTTGCCCTATGTTTAACCTATTGTATTCTATTCTTCCTAAGGTACGATTTAATGGTACTGGTTGTATAGTTGGGTACGGTTTGTCCATAGTGGTCATATGTTGGACAGTGTTGGGGTCTAAAAGGATGCCTAGGGTTCGAGATAAGGGTATGGTTTGGGGAAAGATGGTAGTACCTTCCTGTGGGAATTTTATACAGTTCAAGTTAGGGGTAATCTCTTATAGCCCCATGACTTATAACACTCTTGGGATATTATTTAACCTATTATTCTAATCTTAAAAAAATTAGAAATTCTTTAAAGGTTCTTGGTCATGGAAGGCTAGGGTTTTATTAATAGGATCAATTTAGGCCTTGCAAAGGATGGTTTCTCTCCATCATCTTTGTAATCTAATGCATGTTACTCCTCCCTCATTGTTTTTTCAACTTAATGCATGTTACTCTTCCCTCATTATTAGTTCAAATAAACGCATGTTACTCCTCCGTTATTATTAGTTCAACTAAAGGCATGTTTTATATTTTTCATGGGATAATTGTGGTATGGTTTTGGGTTTTCAAATATATGTTGGGGGTTTTGGTTATAAATGGTTTGGTTATGGTTTCACATGTTTTTACTTATTTTTTTAAAATTATAATGGTGGTTTGATCATTTGGTCACATGGGAATGGTTAATTGGTATTTTGTTTTGGTTTTGGAAACTATATGCCCCCAATGTGTTTGATCAAATACCTATGAGAATTATTTTATTAACTAGTTGGACTCTAATTGAAAATATTGCATGGTATAACTTGGTAATGGTTTTAAGCTGGATTGTATGGTTTTAAACAGTTAAATGGAAAGGCTTTGGTGGTCATGGTTTGGTTAAATTGAAAGCCTTGTGGGGTACAAAGGAATCCCCTAAGAAAACATAATAATAAATAGAATTAGTGGTTTTTTTGTGCGCTAATGGCTTTAATTAGGAAATAATGGCAGGGTGTGATAGCTAACTGTAAAGATGTAAGTCCGATGGATAGACACTGGAAACTTATATTTGCTGACATGAGGAGTGGTCATAGTAATAATATACTTCTGGGTACACGGGAATCCCCTACACTTGTGTATATATATCATGGAGAGAGAAGGGTACACGTGAATCCCCTCCTCCTATGGTATCTCTGGTTCATGTGGCTACACATATCGAGGCCTATTCAAGGGGTAACACTCAACCAATATAGCCCATGGGTGGTTCTTGGACGGTTAAGCTACACATACCCAGGTTAATGGTTTTAAGGCATGCTAACCCAATTACCCTCCTTGATATGGATATATATATGTGTGTGTGTGTGTATGGTTGTGAATTCATATGGTTGCTTACTCGATTTTAAAGGTTGACATTATTTTATCCTTATCCCGAGTGCATGCTAGCATTCACCCACTAACCCTTCTTCGAGCTCTGTATCCCCACGCAATGCAAGAACCGACCATTCTACTCCTCATGCTCAGTGATCAGCTTTGGGATCAGTTTATGTTAGATTGAAGTGGTGTGCTTTCATATTTCAGAAGGCTCCATTTCATGTCATGGATTTTTTTACATACTTTAGTCAATTTGTAGACTATGATTTTGGCTATGGTTGGGGGAATGTCCCAACGGGATATTGTTTTACTTTCGGTTAGAGGCTTTGTTGGACTACTAAGGGTTGGTATGGGTGGTGTCAATATTGGTGTCCTCCATGACATTGGTATTGTTATTATGGCTGATATTGGTTGACTATATTTGATTTATGATTGTTCCATTTTATTTTGGATTATATATATAAATATGTTGGGTTATCGTCTTGGTTTGGTTAGTTATTGGATGGATCAACTTGGTTGGGTTGGTCTAGGAAGTAGAATTATCCCAAATTCATTATATCTTCAAATATGCTATCTTTTTACATGTTCAGAATTCATTCGATTCATGGTATGTGCTTGGAGGTTGGGTTGGGTATTGGGGATGGTCCCTGATCCTAGTTGGACTTGGGATGCTCATTATGACAAGGCCCCATTTTGGGTTGGGTCAGTGAGTCCATATGAATGCCTGCTATGCAAATAAGCTATAACATATAGCAAAGTCATATAAGCAACATAACATATTCTGGAGTCAACACATATATTCTATGGAGCCTATTGTTAAAAAATTATATAGTATAACAACTTTTGTATGTCTAGGCCTCTAACTAATCTATAACTGTATAAATATTAACTAATCATAATAATCAATATGATATTCTAGCTGACTATACTATATCTTCTATGCAACAAAGGGCGGTCTATATCGATTTTGTGCACATAATAATCTTACATGTATGCCAAAATTACATCACATGTATGCAATGTAGATCTATGAATACACATAAATTATTGTAGTATAGTTTTAAATAATATATTTCTTACAAAGTCTTATAACACATGAATTACCATTTCTATCTTTCACATAAAGAAATGAAGAGATTATGTTGCTCATGATATATAAATATGTATTGTGAACTATCTAGTATAAGTATTAGCTCAAGAATTATATTACTATCTAATCTATGCAAGTTTATCCATGTGTGTTGAATTGCATTTCCTTTTAATAAATGAAAAGTATACCATGTAACTTTTAAGAGTTTTAAATAAAAAGACGAATGGTCATGTAAATTTTATGAACATTTTACTAGAATAAGGGTACTATGAACAAATATAGACTTTGGCACATAAGCATGTAAGTAGTATATAGTGGAAGAAAACTCTATTTATATATATCACATAAGTCATTGTAATAACCCTTTTCGTTATTACGGGTGAGTCAACCGTGCAAAAAAATCAGATAAATTTTTTTCTCTAATTAAAAGTTAAAATTTTAAGCTTAGCTAGCTTTAGATAAAATCTGAGTAAGGTATGGTCGATGAAAATTCGAGAATGGATTGGATAAATATGATTAATTTAATCTTAATTTTATGTTATCTAACACAATAAGAAATTCGTCAGACTTTACAAAAGTAAATTCGGGAGAGTAGAAATCTCGATATTGTACTTGACACAAGGAATTAGTCCAGGATGACATGGTTTGAGGATATGTCATGAAATAAAAATGTGAAAGAAGTTTTGAGTTTCTGTCTAACCACTACCTCTATAGTGGGTGGCATGTAGCTAGAGAAACTTTCACTATAGCAAGAAAAAATTTCTCTATAGCAATAGTCAAAATCAATCAATCCTACTATAGCAGGTGATGCCACTATAGCAAAATTGGGTTGTCATAGCAAGTTAGGTCACTATAAATGCAACAAATTTTTCAAAAATGGTTTATTAACTTACACTCATTTTTCAAAATGGCTTAGGTGATTTAGGTGATTTTCATCAGGTTACTATCAATTATCTTTGTAAAGGTAAGTAATTCTTCCCCATTAACTAATTTTTCAGTTAATTAACCATAAAATTATTGGTTTATGGGTTTTAGGGAGGATTTAAGCTTAAATTAGTGGATATGTTGGTGCAAAGGGATAAACTAGAAGTAGAACCTTTCCTTTTTAGTTGTTAATCATTAATTTACTCTTGTATGACAATAACTCACTATGGTAACTATGAAATTCATACATTTAAGGTGAATTATGATAGAAAATTCCAAAAACATGGGGAAAACTTATAAAATTGGACTTCGGGTTTGGTATTAGGTTATAATCCTCAACATAGTAAATTAATTGGTTGGTAATATATTGTGTTCATTTAGGCTACAACCAAGCAAAAAATTCATAGAAGGGCAAGACTAAGGCTTAATAGAGTGGTGCAAGCTTGGATTAAGGTAGTTGAGGTTTAATGTAGTTGAAATCCAATTTATTTTATGTACGCATGACAATAAATTTTTAATGTTTCTTGTATAATACATGTTCAAGGAAAGTGAATAACTATTTGATATCCTAAGTGTTAATCACATGGGATAAACTAATATGAAAGATTGTTGGATTATAAAAGTGTTGTTCTATTATCGTTGCCTGAAGCTATCCCCTAATCATGACAATGGTGCTTACGATCACAAGTGACCACAAGATAACCCATGAGTTAGTACTTGATGTGAGCACTGAATAAAATGGCACTGATATAACATATGCGAAAGATAAGCTAATAAAATATTGAAAATCTAAATACTGAGATGTAATTACATCACAAGTCTAAAACATCAGATAAATATGAAAACCACCCGT
Organism: Capsicum annuum; assembly: GCF_002878395.1. Classification (NCBI taxonomy): domain Eukaryota; kingdom Viridiplantae; phylum Streptophyta; class Magnoliopsida; order Solanales; family Solanaceae; genus Capsicum; species Capsicum annuum. The sequence continues at coordinate 104,811,436 of NC_061117.1, forward strand.
CTATTTGAATGACAAAAAAGTACTTAAGGAACTACTAACTAACTAATTGCCTGCCTGACTGTCTGATTGTATAAAACCCTTTAGGTTGACTGAGGAGTTGATGGGACAGACCCCCAACAAACTCCAACTAACTGAACATAAGGAAGTATTGAAATGAGTAAAATAAACAAATCATGTCCTCAAAAATAAGGAAGTATTGAAATGAGTAAAATAAACAAATCATGTCCTCAAAAATAAGGACTCACCACTACTGCTGCTGAGTATCCTGAGCTATTTAAGAGCGGTTAGGAAACTAAGCATTCAAACCTATGTTATAAGATAACATAACGCAATGAATAATATGTGATCAGTATTTGAGATGTAGTGGTACGTGAGACAAGTACTGACTGAAATGCATAAGATAACTGAGTATAAATGCATGAACATGTAAAATCTGAGAATGCAAGACCAAGAATAGATATGTTGCTAGGTTAATCTATAAATAACTGAATAACTGAAAATTTGCATGCTTTGGTCAAGAAAACCTGAGCGAGACATACTGATTAGCTTTTATTTTTATATTCATTAACTGATGTATGTATACTGATTAACAACTATCTGAATACTGATCATGTAATACTAAACTGTACTTAGTGTGAATAACCAGACTAAAACTATGGGAGGTATCATGTAACCAACATGCCCCAATCTAAGCTAATTGGTGTCCAACCTGTAACCCCAGTTTGAAGGGTGTCAGTACCATGTCACGAGTACTAACACTGACTATATGGATCCACTAATCTGATATCCCAAAAGACCAGGATGTCAAGCCTAAACTGACGGGTGACCCTTGAGAGGAAGTCAAGCTTAAACAGATGGGTGACCCCTCATATCCTATGCTGGCTACATAGTTCTAGAATATATGAACTGCTACTAACAACACTACCTAACTGATGGGGAAGCTTCCATTTTTGCATTCACTCGATGCTAAATCCTACTTTCAACTGAACTGACACTGGTACTAAATTTAACTATGGTTAACTGAACATTATTTATGATAGTTCTCATCATGATCAGGTCAACTTAATAAATAAGAACATTCATTGTTTAACTGACTTATTACTTGAAAACAAAAAATAATGTAAAACCGTAGGTATTGGGTGTTCATAACCCACCAATACTGAATGACCATAAAATATGATATTTAAACTTAAAACTATAGTATGGAATCATGGTTCAACCAAAGACATAGACATTTTTCCAAACATGTGAAAAGCATGGACTTGAACATGAGGATACACTAAACATAAGAAATCAGCAATATAAAATTCACTTGAATAAGACATGGGAAACAGAGATATAAAGCATGAGTAAATCAAATATTTAGTAGGATCATACATGGGATGAATTGAATTAAATTACCTAGGAACAACATGAATTAAACCCATTTTGAATATATAAAATACCATAGTAAAGAAAAACTACCTAATTTAGTTAAAAGAGAAGTTTTTGGGCTCAATGGGTGAAAGGGAACCATTGATGAATATCCCACATACCTTAAGCTTCTTAACTTGAAAGGAAAACACTAATCTTGATGCTTTATTGAAGGTTCTTGAACTTGGGGAACTTGAATTCTTGATTTCTAAGGGTAAAAGAAAGTCAATTTTGTTCTTTAGGGAAAGGGGAGGGTTTTCTTGAGAGGAATTTAGAGAAGAAGGGAAAATAATTCCCTAACTGATGTCCCAAGTCGTGATATGAACGGTTGGGATGAGGGAAAAAAACCCTCTTGACCCCCAGTCATTTAAATTCAGAAATGGATGCAATAAGCTCATCACAATGCAGACTTATCACAATCATTGATTTTGCTTACTGCGATGTGGTCTGCATGACATTGGGACTAATGGCGCATCGCAGGCTTATCGCTGTGACCCAGTGGTTTCGTGATCTAAACATTACCCAAACCTTGTCTGAAAAATCAAAAACTCCTCCGAGACATAAATTTTACATCCCTAACCATGAATCAACTTAAAAACCAATGTCCCAGGGTTGAGAAGACCAAAATAAAAATTCTTGAAGTTAGAAGGTCTTGAAAATGAGTAAGTCCCCAACACTTAGTGAAAATTTCAAGCCTTAAGCCCCTTAGATTGCAACTAAAAGATGTATCGAGCAAAGATTAAAATAGAGTATTACAATATCTCCTCCTTAGGAATATTCATCCTTGAATGAGACTGGTTAGAATGAGAGTATACTACTAAGGTAACTGAGATCACATACTAATCATGCATGAATTGGAACATGGTTACACAACTGAGTCTGAAACAAGATACATGAATTAAACTAATTTTGTGAATGCACGTAATGACATGGAAATGGTTACATAGATAAAATAGAGAATGGAAAGGAGTCAATCTATGGATGAGTCGTTACCTTAAGATGAATCTGAGTTTGTAAAGAAAAGATGAGGGTACTTGGTTCGCATATCTACTTCTGCTTCCTAAGTAGCTCCCTCAATATACTGATTCAGCCAAAGGACCTTAACTATGGGAACTTTTTCATAGGAAAGGATATCCTTAATGTTCATATCTAATAAAGGAAAAACTACATGTAAATCACCAATACACTTCTTTAACAAAGAAACATGAAGCACCGGATGCACTGATGCCAAATCTATAGGAAACTCTAGCTCATAAGCTACCTTTCCAAAAAGGTTTAAGATTCTGTAATTTCCAATATATCGGGGACTGAGTTTCCCCATCTTGATAAATATCTCACTCTTTTCATAGGTAAAATTTTCAAATAGACCAAATCACCAACTTCAAACTCAAGATCTCTTCTCCTCGCATCTGCATATGATTTTTAACAGCTTTGGGCTATATTCAGCCTCTTTTAAATCAACTGAACCTTATCTATCACCTTAAATACTGAATCTAGCCCTATCACTACAGCCTCACCTGCTTCTAACCAACGAATGGGGGATCTACATCTTATATCATAGAGAGCCTCAAATGGAGCCATCTGAATATTGTAGTGATAACTGTTGTCGTAAGCAAACTTAATCAAACGTAAGTGGTCATCCCAACTACCTTTAAAGTCAATAACACATGCTCTCAACATGTCCTCTAAGGTCTGAATGGTCCTCTCCACCTGACTATCTATCTGAGGATTAAAAGTTGTACTGACATGAACTTGAGTACCAAGACCCTTATGAAAAGCCTTCCAAATATGAGAGGTAAACTGAGTACCATTATCTGAAATGATAGAAAATAAAATCTCATGAAATTTAACTAACTATCTCAGATAGAGTTTAGCGTAATCCTTGTTTGAATATGATGTATGAGCTGGTAAGAAATGGGATAACTTGGTTATTCTATAAATAATCACCCAAATCGAATCATACTTGCTACGCATATGAGGTATCCCTATCATAAAATTCATGTTCTCCACTTCCCACTTCTAAGTGGGGATGCTAAACTCCTATAATACACCACTAGCCCTTCGATGCTTAACCTTAACCTGCAGGCAATTTGGGCATCTAGAAATAAACTCTATAATATCCCTCTTCATACCACTTCACTAATAGATTTCCTAAAAATCATGGTACATATTAGTGGTTCCTGGATGGATCGAATATCATACATTATGTTCTTCCATAAGTATTCATTGTCTCAAACCATCAACACATGAAACACATAACCTGCCGTGACAACGAAGCACATCATCTCCTCCTTGGGATAAAACCTCTATTTTCTAATCTCTAAATGCCTCCTTCCACTTAACCAAACTAGGATCCCTATCTTTCTTTTCTTTCACTTCAGTAGCCAATGAAGATTCCAAACCATTCTGAACCCATGTACTACCTTCAGCTGAATCAACAAACCGAACACCTAATATAGCAAGATGATGAACCTCCTAAACTAACTTCTTCTTATCATCCTCAAAATTAGCAACACTACACATATACAACCTACTAAGGGAATTTTCCACTATCTTGGCCTTTGATGTTGGGTGTATTTATGCACTTTAGTGTTGCAGTCCCAGATTAATTAGCCTTGTTTAGAGGACAATTCATGTTCTTTATGTGTTAATAATTATATAAATAAGGATATAAGTATCTAAGTATGTTACTAAAATGTTCAAAGGTGTTTTTAAAGAAGTTTGGGTTCAAATTAATCATTTATAGTCTAGACGAGAAAACTAGTTTTACTTGCTTGAGATAGGTGTGGTTCTAGTCTATCACAATGGATTCTAATATGTGTAATGAGTTACTAATGGCTTATATTGTGTAAATATGTGTGTAACAACTTGTTTATAATGTTCAAAGTGAAATTTTATCAAGTCAAGGGTCAAAACACTAAAGAAAGATCAATGTGGGCAAGCCTAGTCTAAGCTCGAGTTTCTAGTTCATGGTTATGAATGTTGTGTTGTTTTGAGCTCTAATCCATTGTTTATAATGATGTATGATTCTTGTGGAAAGTATTATGTTGATATATTTATGAGGAACAAGCTGAAATTCAAGTGTAAATAACACCAAAATGCTTTGGATGGACAACAAATGCACTAGGAGAAGTTTAACATCAAATTCTCACATTCTAGTGAGCCCATGCAATATTGGGGCGATGTCCCCTTCACTCCGGCGGCCTAAGGAAGGTTGAGGCCCCTTTGGATTAGTATACTAGAGAAGGTGACACCTCAAGCAGTCCGGGGTTCCAAAGGAGGCAACACCCCCTCTATTCCCTACAAGGACAAATCTCTCCTACTATAAATACATGACTTTAATCACTTTGTATTCACTTTTGGATGTATTAGAACATTAAGAGAGACTGATAAGCACTTTATTTAGGGTTTACTTCTCTTTGATTTATCATTTTAATTTATTTGATTATCTATTCAATTATTTAGATCATAATTATGTCGATTAGTGGTAAAACGCCTCCTTTTTGGGGTTAAGGCCAAGAACATGTTTGCTATAGTTATGAATTAGTTTGTTTGGATTGATTATCATTTTTGGTTATTTTTTCATCCTTATTTTAACTTTTTTAAGGATTTTCGACCCTTAGAATATATATATTGTCCACCTTGTGATCTCGGGAGGGGGAATAGAAAGATAGAACATGGGGATGAATAAAGTAGAGTTCTTGTTCCTTTATGAAATAAGGAATTTGAATTAGCATCTAGGATAGTGATATAAATAGAATCCTTGCTTGGTTCACATGTAAGATGATATATTTAAGCACTTAATTGGATTATTACATCCCCGCTCAATGATGTAGTTGTAATATCCAAGTTAAGTGGATGATTAGATGTCTGGAGACCATGATCATGCGATAAAACCTACAAATCAATTACCAAGATAAGCAATCTGTTAAATAAAGTTAAATAGTAAGTATGATTGTTCACTGTACCATAACCATGGGTTTCCATCCATTGATTTTCTCAAGACTTTATTTTATGCACTGTTTACTTTACTTTTAGTTTTTCATTTATAAATCTCTTTTCGTTATGCTTGCACTAACTTAGTCTTAATAGTGAACTAGAATTTGAATAGTTGTTGGAAAAAGTCTTTTAGGGATTGATATTCAGCTTTCTTTAAGGCCACTATATTACTTGGTAGGCCATGTACACTTGCGTGTGTGCTTGAGCATAACAACTTTTTGGCGCTGTTGTCGGGGACTTATAAATTGGCAACTATTTTTGTTTTAGCTTCACTTTTTATATTTCTTTGGTTCTTTACACTCATCCTTGGTTTTTTATTTACAGAAAATGGGTTTTTAGGCTAGTAAGCTGGCAAGGATAGGGATTTGGTTAAACCAAGCCCCAAACCCAAGAAATGCTTCCCTCATTGAAGGAGAGAAGAAATCCTTCTCCCCCATATTCTGCTAATTGAATAAGATCAGGACAATCCTTCTCTCATAGATGAAAAAAAACATGCCCGCAGTATAGTTAGATAAGTGGCAATCCCATTTCCAACAAATTTGACCTATCTTTTTTAGAAAACCAACTGCTGGAGGAAATTTTGAGTTGAAGCAAAATATGATGCAACTTCTGATTAGTAGTAGACATTTTTCAAGGCTTTCACATGAAGATCTGCAAGTGTATTTATGAAACATTCTGGAGATCAGTGACACATTCATCCCTACAGGTGTGTCAACTGACTATGTGAGGCTAATACTATTTCCCTTTTAACTGTTAGGGGATGCAAAGAAGTAGTTGAATGTTGAGCTGAAAAATTCAATCACAACCTAGGACGACTAAAGTCAGAGATTCCTCATTCGATTATTTCTATCAAGCTAGACTACAAGACATTATAGTAAGATTATGTGCTTCAAACAGAAGCCAGACAAGACTTTATTTCATGCTTGGGAGTGGTTCAAAGATCTTCTTCGGGACCGTCTATGCTATCAATAGTCCAATAAGGTAATAGCTCATACTGTTGTTGTGGCACTTGAATATAACATAAAAATTTTATTAGATTCAATTGCAGGTGGTCAATCCCTAGGGATGATGTATGATGAGTTGTATACCATATTGAACTAAATTGCATAAGGTAATCCTGAGTGGCATTCAGACTCAAGGAATGGTACAAATAAGGTTGCAGGTGCGTTGGAGATGGACCGTTTTACTGCCTTATCCATCAGCTTGCTGCTTTACAAAATCAAATAACTTATATGAAGTTGGTGTGTTGCACAGCCTGCAATCACAGCTAATACATACAAATAGACTATAGGTTGGTGTGAGGTTTGTAGTAATAGTGGGCAATCAACGACTATGTATACTGGAAATCTCGAGTCAGTGAAGTTTGTAGGAAATGCTCAAATGCTAACTTATCGTATTTGGATGAAGAAGCATCGGACAAGCTAGAGTTCTTACCTTCTTGGGACTCCATGGACCAAGATCCGTTTTGAAAACTGGACATTAAAATGCCTTGCATTACGATGTGCCTCAACCTAAGTCCCCACATTCATTTTTCTATGCCCGCAACCCAATAAGTTTCCAAAGCCAACCCAAGATTAAGGTCATCCCCTTTATTCTATGCTGACCCCGGCCCGGGCTGGCTTCTTGGGAAGCCCGTGACTTGCATGTGTTAAGCATATAGTCTGAGTAGCATGATGTTCACTTCTTCGCACTTAGGCCACTACCTAAAAGTAATTCCCAAGGGCGAGTTCCCTAGGAGAACCCAACAGTTGATGAAATATTTGAAAGTGCACAAGAAGGATTCATTCCCAGGTCAGGCGCTTCTAAATTAAACATAAGAATCTAATTCTTTCTTTGGATTTATTCATTCGTTTGTGTCCACTGACAAACAAATGACTTCAAACCTCAGGGCATCCATGGGAATGCCTACAAGTAGAAGTGGAAGACTCAGCCACTAATTACCCTATGAAATGCCCAACAACAATAATTTTAGTAGTAGCAAGTCCAGAATAATTAGTCCACAACTCAGAACAATAACCTGGAAGATATTCTGAAGAAAATAATGGCTACTCAAGCATAATTGGCACTAGATATAAAGATCCAACAAGCAGCTACAAGGAGCTTTAGGTTGCTAATTAGTCAGCTAGCAGGCCCAAAATGCCAAGCCTTGATGTAATTTGCCAAGTGATACATAAAATCCTAAGAAATTTATGGCAATTAATTTAAAGAGTGGCAAAAAGATTAAAGAAGGAACTCCAAATAAAACTAAGGAGGTAGATGCAGATTTGAGTCCCCCATAGGTTTTCAAATAAGTTGTTGAAAATTCAAGGAAGTCTGAGTAATCGAAAGCAAAATTTGTTGAAGAGGTGAAGAAGATCCCACCACTACCTTTCCCACAGAAGCATATAAAGACAAAGGAGGATGCATGCTTCAAGAAGTTCTTTGATTGTTCGGAGAGCTGCACATTAACTTACCTCTTTTAGATATTTTGTAGGAAATGCCTAAGTATGTTAAGTACTTGAAGGATATGGTCCATGACAAAGTTTAGCTGCAGGATGTTAAAATAGTAGCACTCACTTAGGAGTGTAGTTCTATAGTGATGTAGAAGAAGCCACAAAAACTTAAAGACCCTAGGAGTTTCACTCTCCCTATTCAAATTGGCAGTGGTGAGGTGATCCATGCACTGAGTGATTTGGGTTCATGTGTTAATTGATGCCCCTCTCCTAGTTTAATACCTTAGGCCTGGCGAAGCTGAGACCGAGTAAGGTGATACTCTAATTAGTAGACCTGACCCTAGACTGTCCCAAAGAAATCATAGAGGATGTTCTCATCAAGGTTGGTAAGTTTATTATTCCTACTAACTTTATTGTTTTAGATTTTTAGGAAGATGAAAGAGTAAAATCAACTAGGGACATCCATTTTTTGCGATGAGAGGAGTGTTGATTGATGTGAGAGAGTGCACATTCAGAATGAGGTTGGATGATTACGAGGCGGTTTTCAAAATGTACAAACCACTAAAGACACTATCACACTACAAAGATTTGTGAATGATTAATGTGATTAAAGGGGATAGGTATGGGGCGGTGGAGTTTATTACACCAAAAACCTCTTCGAACATACTCATTGAGCAGCCTAAGTCTCTTATATCACAGCCCAACATGATGTAGATAGAGGAGCCTAAAAAGGCTAAAGATGAGAAATCTATCGACCTTGAGATTTCACACTCAAGAGGTCACAAACGAATAAGAAGATGGCGTCTTAGTGTGATGGAGAGGAGGAAGAAAAATGGCTAAGTTGATGTAGGTCATGCCGCAAGACTAAATCAGGCGCTGCTTGGTAGGAAACCCAAGTTAAGTTAAGGTAGGTTTTACATTGAATTTCTGGTAGTAGATCCATAATCAAAAAAGTGGAACCGACTGATGTTGAAGAATCAGCGGATGAGTTGTGGTTAGGGAACAACGAAATCCATAACATAAAAGGGGGTTAAATTTTTTAGTATTTTAGTTTTTTCTTCACTAGTTTTTGTTTTTGTTGAGTCACAAGTTGATGAGAATTCTGAGTACCGAAAAACTTGAGCTAAGAATTATGGCGAAGACTAAGTGTGGGGTCCCCGAGTTCTCCTGATGTATAAAGATTCTAGTACTATTTCTACTTTTAAATGTACTTTGAGGACAAAGTAGATTTTTAAGTGTGGGGTGGGGAAATTTCTAGTTTTATGGGGTGGGGAAATTTCTAGTTTTAGGAGTAAATTTAATTTTTTTTGTATTAGGAATAAGTGAGATATTCTCGTTGGTGCTATATTTGACTGCATGATTCAAGTTCTTTTGTTGTAAAGAGCATTTGATTGTGTGAATTACTAATTTTTAGACTCCTATGCTCATGATTATGACTCTTGTATTTGTGGTTGAAAAGTTGAATTCATGTTATTATTTGGTTGAGAGTCTTTGAGGACCCTACTTTAGTTGAACATGTACTATGTGCATGGAAGGTTGTTGTATATTCCTCATTGCATTTGATTTTATAACTTTCCTGGTGTGGGTGAAAACCAAAATAAAAAGTTTAAATGTAGGATATGATATAGGCATTTCTTTAATAGCCAAGTTTAGACCTTCTTATTTCGTACCCTTGTGCATAATCGTAGAAAGCCATGTTGAGCCTTTAGATTTTTCTTTGGCAGCCTTATATACAACCTATATCCCCTTCTTTGATTGACCTTAATTTGATCTAAAAGCTCCTGAGCACTTTAGGGTAAAATATATTAAGTTAAGGAGTTGGAAATTCAATTAGGAGAATGGTGAAATTGAAGCCCCAAAGTGATAGCAATTGGTGTTGAAAATTATTATGTGTTGTAGTTGGGTGTTGAGGAATGAAAAGAATAAAAATTTGTTCAAATTGAATAAGTTGTACATAGAATACTCCCACCATAGTGTTTATGAGTGAGCTTATTGAGATTGGGAGAAAACAAAAGAATAAGGTAGAAAAAAGGGTGTACTTTGGTTGTTAAAGGTGAATTTATTGTAAAAGTGATGTATTAAATCACTTAGGGAAGATAATCATTATTACTAGTCAGAATAGATCCTACCCATCCCTTAACCTACATTACAACCATTACAGACCTATTTTATCCTAAGCTTAATATTCTGATATTAGTGGAGTACTATACTAAGGGCAAGCTTATGGTTCATCTTGTGTAGCTTGTGAATTCTTTGTGAGAGTGAGCGTAAATTAATTCTTGGACCCATTTTGTTGTAAATTGCATTAATGTGAGTAATTTTGGGTAAATCTCTTGTTGTGAGGGCATATGTTTTATGATTATTGGGTAATTTATTTGATGTCTTATGCTGAGCAATATGTTTGCCACTTGTTGAGTCAATTCTTGAGGTTAGGGTGTCTTGGGAGTAGTGTTCTTTAACTTTCAATTGGGTATCTGACATGCTTGATGGAGAAACTTGCATTCTGTGTAATTATTGTAGTACTAGATTGAGTGTCTTGTTTTAGTAGAAGTGTATAGTCTCCTCAACTTATGATTCTCAGAGTAAAGAGCTGTTCGGCGATGAACAAGGCATTTAGTGTGGGGTGGTGATGTGGGTGTATTTATGTACTTTAGTGTTGCTATCCTATCTTAACTAGCCTTGTTTTGAGGACAATTCGTGTTATTTATGTTTCAATAATGATATAAATACACATCTAAGTGTCTAAGTATGTAAGTCCAAAGTTCAAAGGTGTTTTTAAAAAAGTTTGGGTTCAAATCGATCATTTAGAGTCTAGACGAGAAAACTAGCTTTACTAGCTTGAGCTAGGTGCTGTTCTAGTCTATCGCGATGGATTCTAATGTGTATAATGAGTTCATAATGGGCTATATTGTGTAATTATGTGTGAAATAACTTGTTTATAAAGTTTAAATTGCAGTTGGATCAAGTCAAGAGTTAAAACACTAAACAAAGATCAACGTGGGAAAGCCTAGTCTGAGCTCGAGTTTCTAGTTCATCGTTATGAATGTTGAGTTGTTTTGAGAACTAATAAATGGTGTCTAATGATGTAGGATGCTTGTGGGGTAGGTTATGTTTATATATTTATAAGTAATAAGCTGAAATGCAAGTGGAAATAACACCAAAAGGCTTGGGATGGACAACAAATGCACTAGGAGAAGTTTCACATCAAATTGGCACATTCCAGTGAGCCCAGGCGATATAGGGGTGACACCCCCTTCACTCCGGTGGTCTAAGGAATACTGAGCCCCATTTGGAGTGGTGTAATAGAGCATGCAATGCCTCAATTAGTCCAGGGGTCCAAAGGAGGCGACGCCCCCTCTATTCCCTACACGGACAAATCTCTCCTACTATAAATACACGACCTTAATCATTTTGTATTCACTTTTGGACTTCTTGGAGCTGAAGAGAGGCTGCTAAACACATTATTTATGGTTTAATTCTCTTTAATTTAACTTTTTCATAGATTTAATTATGTATTCAATTATTTGGATCATGATTATATAGATTAGTGGCTTTACGCCCCCTTTCCAGGGTTAAGGCCAAGAACATGTTTGCTATCATTATGAACTAAGTTTTTTTTTATTTTTTCTAATATTTGGTAGTTTTTAAATCCTTTTTTTAACTATTTTATGGATTCACCGCCCTTAGAATATATATATTGTCAACCTTGTAATCTTGGGAGGAGGAATAAGAAGATTGAACGTGGGAATGAATACAGTAGGGTTCTTGTTCCTTCATCAAATAAGGAATTTAAATTAGCATCTAGGACATGGATGTACCTAGAAACTCTTGCTTGGTTCATATGTAGGATGATAGATTTAAGCACTTAATTGGATTATTATATCCCATCTCAATGATGTAGTTGTACTGTCCATGTTAGGTAGACAATTAGAGGTCGGGTGACCATGATCATGCGACAAACCCACCAAATCAATAATAAAGATAAGCAATCTAATGAATGAAGTTCAATAGTGTAGTATGATTTTATGAAGTGCCTTAACCCTGGGTTTCTATCCATTGATTATCTCAAGTCTTTATTTTACACACTGTTTACTTTACTTTTAGTTTATCAATTTAAAAATATTTTGTTTACGCTTGCACTTAGTTAATCTTAATAGTGAACTAGAATTTGAATAGTTGTTGGAATAATTCTCCGAGGGATCTATATTTGGCTTTCTTTAAAGATACTATATTACTTGGTAGGCTATGTACACTTGCGTGTGTTGTTGGCTCAACATCCTTGCCCAGATGATACAACAAACATATCATAATCTTTTATCTACTCAACCCACCTTATCTGACAAAGATTCATATCATTCTATGTGAACATGTACTACAAACTCATATGGTCAGTGAATACATCAACATGAATCCCAAAAAGATAGTGTCTCCAAATTTTTAAGGTGAAAACAATTGCTGCCAACTCAAGATGATTGGTATGAAAATTCTTCTAATAAATTTTAAGCTTTCTAGAGGCGTAGGCTATGACCTTACATCTCTGCATTAAGACACAACCAAGACAAACTCTGGAAGCATCACAATAAACAACAAACCTATCTGATCAATCTAGCAACATCAAAACTAGGGCGAAAGTGAGCTGAGTTTTTAACTCATGAAAACTCTTCTCGAAAGAATATGACCACTGAAATTTGACTTTTTCCTGAGTCAATCAATACATGGGGGATACAATAGAAGAAAACACTTTAACAAACCATCTATAATAGCCATGCAAACCTAAGAAAGTTCAAATATCTAATAGAAAGATAGGTCTAGGCCAGTTTCTCATTGCTTCAGTCTTTTGAGGGCCAACTCTAATCCCATAGCCAAATATAATATGGCCAAGAAAAGCTATTGATCTTAGCCTAAATTCGCACTTGATGAACTTGGTGAACTACTGATGAGCTCTAAGGGTCTGCAAAATAATTCTCAGATAATTTGAATGATCATTCTAACTGCAGGAGTAGACAAGTATATCATCAATGAAGAATATAATGAACATGTCCAATTACATCTTGAACACCTTGTTCATAAAGTCCATGAAATTTGAAGGGGCATTTATTAGTTAAAAAGACATAGCTAAGAATTTAAAGTTACCATACTGAGTTCTGAAAACTGTCTTTAGAATGTCACATTCTCTGACTCTAAGATGATGATAGCCGAATTTGAGGTCTATCTTAGATAAATAACTGGCATCTTGAAGTTGGTCGAACAAGTGATCGATTCTGGGTAGCGGACACTTATTTTTTATGGTGATTTTGTTCAACTGATCGTAATCAATGCACATTTTGATAGAACCATTTTTCTTATGCACGAACAACACTGGAGTGCCCCATGGAGAGATACTGAGCCTGATAAAACCCTTATCTAAAAGATCTTTTAACTGTTCTTTCAATTCTCTAAGATCAGCTGAAGCCATTAGGTAGGGTGGAATAGAGATAGGTTAGGTATCTAGAAGGAGATTTATTTTGAAGTCAATTCCCTCTCAGGAAGAACTCTAGGAAAATCTGTATGGAACACATCTAGAAACTCCCTTACTACTGAAACTCACTCGAGGCTTGGGGTATCTAAACTAGAGTCCTAGACTCGAAAAAGATGGTAGATGCACCCCTTAGATATCATTTTTCTTTCCTTAAGATAAGAAACAATCTGAACCCTAAGCACTGAAGCACTACCCTTCTATTCAAAGACTGGTCCATTAGGAAACTGAAACTAAATGATTCTATTACTACAGGAAACTGAGGCATAGCATAAGTAGAGCTAATCCATGCTGAGAATGATATCAAAATTAGTTATCTATAAATCCTCAAGACCAAGTATAAACATCTTTCTAAGAAAATCTGTAAATAACTAAATAATAGAAAATCTATATGCTTTGTTCAAGCAAACCTGAGCTGAGACATACTAATTAACTGGTATCTATATACTGATTAACTAATGTTTGTATACTAATTAACTAATAGTTGAATACTGAATTGTACTTCACTTAAATGACTAGACTGAAACTGTGGGAGGTAACATATAACCAACATGACCAAATCTGAGCTAATTAGGGTCTAACCTATAACCCCTGTTGGAAGGGTGTCAGTACTGTGCCAAAGGTACTAATACTGGCTGTATGGATTCACTAATCGAATGTCCCGAAGGACTAGGGTGTCAAGACTAAACTGATGGGTGACCCCTAAGAGAAAGTCAATCCTAAACTGATGAGTGATTCCTTAGATCCTATGCTGGCTATGTAGTTCTAGAATACAGGGACTATTACTAATGACTCTGCCTAACTGATAGGCAAGCCACCATCCTTGTATTTGGTCGGTGCTAAATCCTACTCCTAACTAAACTACGATTAAATAAATATTATTTTTTTGTAGTGATCATCATGATCAGATCAAGTAAATATATAGGAAGATTCATGGTTTAACTGAATCATTACTTGAAAATCTGAAATCATGTAAAACACGTAGGTATCAGGTGTTCTTAACCAAGAAGCACTGAATGATCATCAAATATGACATTTAAGCTTGAAACTTTTGTATGGAACATGGTTCAACCCAATACATAGATATTTTACCAAACATGTGGAAAACCTGAACTTGAACATAAGGATATTCAAAATGTAAGAAATCAACAACTTGAAATTCACATAAATAAGACATAAAAAATTGAGATTTAAAGCATGAGTAAATCAAGATGGGATCATACATGGGCTGAATTGAATTAAATTACCAAAGAACAACATGAATTAAACCCATCTTGAGCAAATAAAATACCATTGTAAAGGAAAAATCCATAAATTAATTAAAAGATAAGGTTTTTAGGCTCAATGTGTGAAAGGGACCAATTGATGAATACCCACATATCTTAAGCTTCTTAACTTGAAAGGAAAACACTAAACTTGATGCTTTATTGAAGGTTCTTGAACTTAGGGAACTTGAATTCATGATTTCTTAGGGAAAAAAGAAACTCAATTTTGTTCTTTAGGAAAATAGAGGGTTTTCTTGAGAGGAATTTAGAGAAAAAGGAAAATAATACCTTTATCTATGTCCTAAGTCGTGATATAAATGATTGGGTTGAGGAAAAAAAGACCCAATTTCCTCTCAGCCATTTAAATTAAGAACTGAAACTACCGCGATGCAGTTTTATCATGGTCGTTGATTTCCCTAACTACGACGTGCTCTATATGACATCGGACAAATGCCGCATCATGGTGTTTTCGTGGTGACCCAATAGTTTTATGATCCAAACTTGACCCAAACCTTGTCTGAAAAATCTAAAACTCTATTGAGACATAACTTTTATATCCCTAAACATGAATCAATTCAAAAACCAATATCTTAGGGTTAAGAAGACCAAAATAAAAATCCTCAAAGTTAGAGGGTCTTTAAAATGACCAAGTCTCCAACACTTAATGAAAATTTTAAGCCTTAATCCCCTTGTGCAGGTAGCTAATAGCTAAATCAAGCTAAGATTAATATGAGGTATTACAATTATGATATCTATTACTATCATGGAAATTACTAGTATTTGGAGATCTTCACATATTGGTTGATATAAGTTGTATAGACACTTGATGTATGGGATTTGGTACATGGACAAGACCTCATCCCCTACAGGTCATAAGCAGTTGACGCATATGTAGGGCATTTAGCATGTATGTACAAGGTATATGTGAGTGTGATGGGTCCTTGAGTTAATTAGGGGTTATGTGTTTTCTTGATTATATTGGTTTCTTGAAAGAACCGAACTTAAGTATTGTTATTATATGTTGTTCCTTGTGTTAACCGGTATATGATTAATTTCTAAAGATGGTTTCTTTATATAATCTAGGATGTTTAATATTTTCCATTATTGTTGTCCTTGGGGATCGTTGAGTAGTTTGGGTTAATTATAATTGTGACATACTTTTGTGTTATCATTTGCTTAGGTATTTGAAACATGAATCATAAGATAGTTGCATCATGGGTGTTGACTTGGAGTTTTAATGGTTGTCATAATTGACATCACTTGTTATCCTTGTTGATCTATATTGACTAAACTTCATGTTGTACTTGTTTATAAGGTTAAGGCTTATGAACTTTAAGAGTGTTGCATGATAGGGTTCATGGTTCTCTTGTTGTGTTATGTTTTTGTTATGTGTCCATATTTGTGATTTTGGATTGACTAATGACCCTACCGGCAGACCATTGTTTTTTGTGTTATGATACTGCATGTGCTCTTTTTTTGTTGAGTGCAAAGCTTATTTTAGTGACTGCTTTGAGAACTAACCTAACTCATGGGTGAGTTGCATATTTTGTGCTGCCATGGATTCATCTAGTTTTCCTAGTCTATTTGTTTTAAATTCAGATATTACTTTGGTTATTAAAGTTGCATCCCTATTTTGGGACATTTAAAGGAGCTTTGGTATGATTACTTTCAGGTCCAAGGGGATGATATTTGCATTTATTATATTTCATACTTACGTTAGGACATTTGATAGTAATTTTATTCAAGGGAATTATAGCTATCTATTTAATTGGATAAGTGTTGAGTTAGTGGATGGTTTAGCCGATTCTCATACCAAAGAGTTAGAGTGGGTGCAACTCACAATTGATTTGGGACATGAAAAAGTTGGTATAAATGGCTTAGAATTGTTGATTTAGTTGTTGTAACACCCTCAAATTTTGAACAATTTAGTTTTAGCCTCCTCATGCTTGGAATATCAATTTGTTACCCAAATTCTTTTTGAGAATGTTAAAAGGGTAACCTAAAAGAGCTTTGGATATATCGAATAGGGTTTGAGGTTTTTTTGAACCCTAGAGGCAATAAGCCTCTGTGATATTAGTATGCCTCAAAGGTTATTACGGAGACTACCCTCCGTGGCACAGAGGTTGTGTCCCGCGATAGGGTCCATGACACGGAGGCCAGACCTCCACCATAAGGTTTGCGCCATAGACCCATGTATTTTCTGTGGTAGTTTTGTTTATTTTAAATAGGATGAGAGGTAATGATGTCTTTTCATATAAAACTATCCTTAAGAACTCTATAAACCAATTCTTATTAGTTTTCACAATAATAAGGTCATTATTTTCACTCTCGATCATTCTCTCTCAAAATTTCCTTTTCAACTCAAGGCTAAGGCTTAAGGAGGTGATCATCTAATGTTCCAAAGGGATTATTTTCTTCAAATTACCTAGTAATAAGGTATGTATCTCTTTCCCTCGAATTTATATTTTCTTAATGGCATAAATTGATTATTATGCATGGTTTTGATGTGGGTTTTGCCATAGTTGAGGGCTTTTGACATGATTGGACGTTAAATTAATTTTCCATAGGTTATTATTCAATATTCATGTGTTTGAACATTTTGGAATGCATGGGAATGGTAATTAAACCGAGGCATCATGATTAAAACCCTAATTTGATGGTTTTACCTTGACATATGGTTTTGGAAATTATGCTCCCTCAACCTGTATGTAAAATTGACATTAAACATGATTTGTCACATAATTTTAATTGCTCATTTTTACTAATGCATTTGCATAAACTTACTAAATTGAGTATAAATGCTTTTTTTTTAAAGGCCTTAATGGCCATGGATTGATCTTGAATTGGAACCTTGGGGTTCTATTGGCTAAACGGGTTTGAGTCCCAAATTATTAATTACTTGGATATCTTTTGGGCTGATGGGTTAGAGTCATAGTTAGCTAAAAAATTGACATAAAATGATGATATTAGCTTTCAATTGATGTTGGTTTGATGATATCAATGGGTTTCCGTGATGCATAATTGATTTAATAAAATTACATTATGTGTTAACTATTTTAATTGGGCTTAAAAGAGGGTTGTGTAGCTAACCGTGAAAGTAGAGATACCAAGGGACTATTACTGGAAATTGTGTTTGCTGATGCAGGGGTCGATATGGCTTTGGGGTTCGAGTTCACTTACTTTTGACTAGGTGGTTTGAGTCCACCTTATTATTATTATTACTTGATTTGGAAGTGAGAGTACCCCATAGTACATTACATAATTGGGTGCTTAAGTCAACTTAGTATATGTTAGGAGGTTCAAGTCCCCCATGCATATAGATATGATCTTTCTCCAATCGTGCGACTGCACGCACTAGGGCCCGACCATAGGGTAAAAGCTTCGATCTCTATATCCCATGGGTAATATTATATGATGGTTAAGCTACACAGTCTAGGCTAATGATTTAAAATTTCATGCTAAGCCTTACTCCCTTTTCCCATCATGTGATATTATAAATGTATGTATTGCATAAGATTATGTGCACTAGTTTTTACTTGGTTTTTGGATAGATGAAAATATTTTATCCTTATACCTGAGTTACATGCTACCGCTATAATCACTAAACGTCTTCAAAAACTATATCCCCATGCGATGTAGGATCCGAAGGCAAGTCTACCTTGCATTGAAGTGCTTTAGTGTTCGTGGTTAGTTCTTGAGTTAACTTGAAGTTGTGAGCTTCCATCATTCAGAAGACTTCATTTCATATTTTGGTTTTATATGTCTTAGACTTTATTTTAGATTTGTTTTGGCTATGGTCGGGGGTATGTCTCGACACTTTATTTGTACTTAATTTTGTTATAGTCTTTGTGCATACTTTGTAAATGAGTATTGTGGATTTTTCAGATGTTGATACAATATAGGTTCTTTTTGGATTGCTTATTACCTTTTTTTATTATATTGGTATTCATCCATTGCTAGGTGTTCTTAGTTGTGTTGGAATAGGCTAAAGTGGCAGTCTTCGATCCTCGGTGGACTTGGGATGTCCGTCACGACCAGACCTTGGTTTGAGTCATGACAAAGATGTTGTCAAATCGTAGGTTTCGATGTCATGGGGTGTCCATAAAGATATGTCAAGTAGAGTCTTTTGTATAGGTGTTTAGAGCACCACCCTTATAAGAGAGAGGCTACGAAACCTTTAGGAATGTTTTCCTTTCTTTTTGTCATATTTTTGGGCTACAGAGTGTAAGGTCTTGGATTTCTCTAACTCCTATTTATTCGCCTTTCAGATCATGCCTCCCCGATAATGTAAAGCACATGAAAATACATCTATCCTACCTAAGGATAATGTGGACAGAGTTTGTCCTACTCCTAGGGTATTGACCTTGTCTAGGGTCACCACTTTTAATTATCCCTATGGAGTTCCACCTATCTCTAATCATGCTCTGTCAGTTTAAACTTTCAAACCTATAAGGTCATCTTTAAATTCTCTAATAAGGCAATTATTGAGTTTTAATAGAGTTCCCTAGTGCCTAAGAGAAGGTTCATATCGTACCTTAAAGCCTATAAATTGATTTCTAAGTGCTTTCTTCATCATCTATTTTGGGTTAAATATTCTAACTTGAAGGGTCCTTCTTTATAATCCATTCCCATGTCTAGTAAATTACCTAAAGTTTTCCATGATGATCTTCCTGGTGTTCCACCCAATAGGGAAATTGATTTTGGGATTAATTTTATTCTAGACACTCGACCTATATCTATCCCTCCTTATAGAATAGTATTGGCTAAGTTGACAGAGTTTAAAAAGTAGTTGAAGAATATTCATCACATGGGTTTTATCTTTCCTATTGTGTATCTGTGTGGGGCTCCCATTCTCATCATGTGTAAGAAGGATGGTTTTCTTTAGATATGTATTGATTACCATCAGTTAAATAGATAGTGGTTAATAATAAGTACCCTTTTCCTAGGATTGATGATCTACTTGACCAACTTCAGGGTGCTAAGTATTTCTCCAAGATTTAACCTTTCTTTGGGTTATCATCAGTTAAAGATTAAGGAGAAAAATATCCCTAAGACAACCTTTCGTACTCGATATGGACTTTTGGAGTTCTTGGTCATGTCTTTTGGGTTGAGCAATGTCTTGGTGGCATTTATGGATCTCACTATCTAGCTATTCCATTAGTTTTTGGATTTGTTTATGATTATGTTTATAGATGATATTTTGGTATATTTAAAGAGTAAGGTAGATTATTCAAATCACTTCTGTGTTGTGTTCTAGACCCTAAAGGATCAATAATTGTATGCTAAATTCTCTAAATGTTAGTTTTAGTTGAATTTTGTTACTTTTCTGGGTCATGTTGTTTCTAGTAAAGGGATCATAGTGGATCCACAGAAGGTGGTAGTGGTTAAGAAGTGGTCTAGACCTATGACTCCAACTGATTTTTAGAGCTCTTTAGGTTTAGTGGGTTATTATAGGAGGTTTGTGGAGAGCTTTCCATCGGTTACTGCACCGTTGACTAGGTTAACTCAGAAAAAGGTGAAGTTTCTCTTGTTCGATGCTTGGGAAGGGAGTTTTGAGAAGCTAAAAGATAAATTGACTTCTGCTCTAGTTTTGGCCATGCTCGAGGTTAGTAATGGTTTCATAGCTTATTGTGATGTCTCCCATGTGGGACTTGGTTGTGTTTTGATACAACATGACAAGGTGGTAGTGTATTCAAATAGGTAGCTGGAAGTTTACGATAGAAATTATCCAATTCATAATTTTGAGTTTCTGGCTGTGGTGTTCGCATTGAAGATTAGGCAGCACTATCTGTATGGGGTTTATGTTGACATCTTTTCATATCATAAGAGCCTGCAGTATGTGTTCACCTAGAAGGAGTTGAATCTCAGGAAAAATAGATAGTTTGTGTTGCTAAAAAATTATGACATGAGTCTCCACTATTACCTAGGTAAAGCTAATGTGGTTGTTGATGCTCTTAATAGGTCATCTATGGGTATCTTGTCCCATTTGGAAGAGGAGAAACATGATTTTGTGAGGGATATTCACCATTTATCTAATCTTGGAGTTTGTCTCTTAGATTTTGAGAATGGTAGTGTATTTCTTCAAGAGGTGATGAGGTTATCTCTTATTATTGAGGTAAGAGAGAAGTATGTGTTTAATCTATCTTGATACAAATCAATGTTGATGTGGGTAGACAGAAGGTAATGTCTTTTGATATTGTTGGTGATGGTATCTTGTGGTACCAAGGGAGGTTGGGCATTCTCTATGTAGATGAAATAGCCTAAACTTTGGCCCTTGAAAATTTCTTGAGTTTTGGGCATTCTAGATAACATATGACTTAAGGGTACTAGTCGTATGCTTGGGTATGGTTTAAGGGACTTCCACTTATATGATAATTACATGGTTGGGTTGCATTCTATCCAAGATATGAGTTGGTATCATACTTGTCATATGATTGGGTAAGAGGGGTATCTTGCCAAATCATATGATGCCTATTATCTAGTCTAATAGATTCTGATGAAGGTATAGTTCCAAGGGTACTACTCGTATATTAGGATATGAGTTAGGCATGCGTGGTTGTATAATGAATAGTATGGAGGTCTAAGCTAATGCTAGGATATGAGATGAGGGTACCACTTGTACCCTATGCTACGGTTTAGGGGGATAGGTCATACCCTCTGGCGGTTAAGTTTTTAGATTTTAAGTTGAGGGTAGTCCATATATTTCCTTCCCCAATACCATTATGTCCCCATATTATATAAATTTTTGTGGCCTCTCCTACTTTACTTGGAAAGGTAGAAACAATCTCAGTCCTCTCTAAACCCTCTCAAAGAGGTTGGCTAGGGTTTTCATTAAGGTGTCTATGTAAAGGCTCAAGAGTCAAGTTCTCCCTGAGAAACTTCATAAATAAGGCTTGTTACTCCTCTCTTATTGTTAGTTTGAAAATATCTTCTATTTTAAACATTGATTATGAATCATAAATGTTGGTTCTGAAAACCAATGTTTAGTTTTTTAATGCATATTGTTGAGTAATGTTTACTCTTTGTTTAAATTATGTTTTTGCTTATTTTGGTGATGGTTTGCACATGTGGGTGCTTGTTGGTTATGGTTTAACAAAGAGGTCATGGGTAACCCTAAACTTGAAGCATTTTTCTTTGGTTTTGGTCTTGGTAAGGGTATGACATCAACATGTTTGATAAAATGTCTATGAGGATGTTTTTGCTTATATTGTTGAAATTTCATTAAAGCTTTGCATGGTTTACTATGGTAATGAAACGTAAGTTGGTTTGCATTGGTTCAAATTGGTTTGAATGGACTTAAGTGTTTTTGAATGGTATGAATGGTTTGGAAGGGTTAAATGGTAAAGCCTTGGTGGCTATGAAATTGACTTAAAAATGAAACACTTATGGGGTACACGGGAATCAACCAAGTGAGCCTAATAATAAAATCCTTGCAGGGTACATGAGAATCCCCCAAGCAAACATAATAATGAAATACTTGTGAGGAATATAGGAATCCTCTAAGTAAACGTCTTAATGTAATCTATGGGTACATGAGAATCACTTTTCTTTAAAAAGATTGGCTAAGGACATTGATTGTAAGCTATAGTCGGTATGACGATACCACTTACAATACCCTTGGTTAATAATGAATGAAACTAGTGGATTGGTTATGTGCTAATAGTTTTAATTGGGCATTAATGTTGGGCTGTTATATCGAACTGTGAAGGTATGAGGCCAATGAACGGACACTGGAAACTCATGTTTGCCGACATGAGGATTGGTCATGGCGACTACATACTCGTGGACACGTTAATTACCAATGTTATACTTGTATATATGTATCATGGAGAGCGAAAGGTACACAAAATACCTACTCCTATAGTATCTCCGGTTCGTGCCGCTATAAGAATTAGGGCCTGTTCAGGGCCCATGGGTGGTTCAAGGATGGTTAAGCTACATATACCTAAGTTAATGGTTTTAAAGACATGATAAACCCAGTTTGCTTTCCCGGAATGGATTATATATATGTATATATATATAGGGATATGAATTCATATGGTTATTTTCTTGGTTTTTAAAGATTGGCATTATTTTATCCTTATGTTGAGTACATGCTAGCTTTCACCCGCTTACCTGTCTTCGGGAGCTGTATCCCCACGTGATGCAGGAACTGGCCATACTACTCCTTCTGCTCATTGATCATATTCTGGGACAACCAATTTTGGATTAAAGTGGTGAGCTTCCACAGTTTGGAAGGCATCTATTTCTTGTAATAGCTTTTCTTACCATACTTTTGTCTTTTCATAGACCTTAGTTTTTGGCTATGGTTGAGGGCATTTCCCAACTAAATACTCTTTGGTTTGGTATAAGGACTTTATAAAGATAAATGTGGACTTGGGAAAGGAATTTTTATATGTACATATATATTGGGTTATAATTTTAGTTTGGTTGGTTATTAGACGGATTGACTTGGTTTGTTTGGTCTAGGATATAGAACTATCCCAAAGTCTTTACATCTTCAAATACGCTACCTTGTTATATCTTCAGAATTCATCTGACTTAGGATATATGTTGGTTGGTTTGGGTATCAGGGGTGGTCTCCGATCCTGGTAAGACTTGGAATGCCCATTACGACAAGGCCCTGGTTTGGTTCGTGTCAGTGAATGGGGAGTGAGATAAAATTTTAGCTGAACTTCATGAGTCATGTTATTCTATTCATCCTGGTTCGATGAAGATGTATCATGATCTTATGGAGATTTATTGGTGGAATAACATGAAAAGTGAAAGTAGAGCACTTAAGTCCTGGTGGGTTGTCTCAAGAAATTAAGTTGCCTGTGTGGAAATGGGAAGTGATAAATATGGATTTTGTTACCGGTCTTCCACGATCTTGAAACCAGTTTGATTCTATTTGGGTTATCATTGATAGGATGACTAAGTCTTCTCACTTCTTGATCGTGAGGACTAATTATTTTGTAGAGGATTATGCAAGGTTGTTTATTTAGAAGGTCATGAAGTTGCATGGCGCTCATGTTTCCATTATTTTAGATTGTGGTACTCATTTCTCATCTCATTTTTGGAGGTCATTTCAATGAGGTTTAGGGACTAAGGTGACTCTTAGTGTCGTTTTCCACCCACAGACGAATGGACAAGCGGAAAGGACCAAAATGATGTTAGAGGATATGCTTTGAGCTTGTGTAATTTACTTTGGTGGTGATTGGGTTGACCATTTGCCTCTTGTATAGTTTGCGTACAATAATAGTTATCACTCTAGCATTGGTATGGCTCAATTGGAGGTGGTGTATTGTATAAGGTGTGATGTTGTATACAAATATAGTACTTTCGATGCTTAAAATAAGTAAAATATGCAAGTTTCTGAGGTTGTTTTGTTAGATATGATGCATTTTGGGTATGTTTTGCAGAAAATCATGTTTTAGATACTATGTTCATGAAAAAGATGAAAAAGGTATTTTTGGCTACTTATGTGATCAATTACGGATGTTTGGGACACTTTACAGATTGTTCAAGACCAAAGAATATGCGGGAATTGAAGATACGCTAAAAAAATGACATCTGACACTTGCTAAGTCAACATGTGGACTGCATGTAGGAAAAATATGTGTCAGAAGCCTAAAATATCAAGAGCAAAGTGGCAGAATTTTTTGGTCTGAGCAAATGCAGTCACCATATGCGCCCAACCTCAGACCGCATATCCCGCATGCGCCGAAGGCCAGGTCGCATATGTAGACCACATGTACCCACCGACCATTTTTCTTCTTTTTCATTCGTGATTTGGTTTTAGGGATTCCTCATGTACTATACAAATCCCTTATGTGTTTTTTAGTAGAAGTTAAGCACTCTTGATACTCACAAATATATTTTGATTCTGAGATTCAATTTTAGTCTTGGAATTCTCTTATATTGATTTTGGTTGATTAATTTAGCTATGGTTTTGGTTTTTTACTTCTAATTATTGTGATTTTATCTCATGTTTTCAATCATGAATGTTGTTGGTTACTTCATAAGCATGATCGGCTTAAAAATCCTTAGCTAGGATTGTGAAAACCTTGGTAGACTAACAAAGTAGGGGAAGTGCTATTGTTATTCCGAACTGATACTCATGCATGCATTGTATTATCTTCATTTTAATAGTTATCTTAGTGGTTGCAAATGTTAGGATCCTACCTAAATTATTGCTCCTTACTCTAAAGGAGGAGTAGTGATTAGGAAAAGATAAAGACAACAGTAATTTGGAGTTTAACTATCAATCCACGCTACTAGGTATGATCGAAGTAAGATGGTTAAATTTCATCTAATAACTAGTGACTCAAAAGGTAATAGTTAACTAGGATCAAAATAATGGTTAGTAAGGCGATATCCTAAGACTCAAAAGGTACAGAGTGAAATCATTTTGCTCATCCAAAAGAATGTAGAAGGTACATAACTTATCAATTCTGTGTACAAGGTATCAATTTGGTTTAATAAAGAACAATAAGCCTACGGAGTTGAGAAGATATGGGGAACATAATCCTAGTGTTCACCTGCGACTGATTACAACCGAAGTTGATATTCTCCACTTGTTCTATATTGCTACTTAAAACCCCCATTTACTTTTCTAGTTCTGCCCATTGGTTACAAAAGCTGAGTTCCACTATTCCATGTGGTCCCTGCGATTCGTCCCCAACCTTTGACAGGTTACTGTATATGGCAACGACTACATCATCTTCAGAGTGGAGCTGTAGCTTGGGGGTCACAAAATTTTTGCTCCATTATCGGGGAATACATTGTTTATTTGTCAATTGAAGTTGTTGTTGCTTTCAAGTTTTTTTTTGTTTTTATTATTAGTTAGGTGTACACCAGATTATGCCTAACACATGGAGTAAAGGCAATTTCTTACTCCGAGTGAATCTGAATCCAGAGAGAATCTACAAACACCTAGCAGGATGGTTGAACAGAAAAGAGAAGATATTCCTAAAGGGGTTTGTGATAATGTGCCTCCCCCTCATCTTGAAGGTGTATAGGATATTGTTGATCAAAAAACTAGTGAGATTTTAGCTCAAGCTAAAAACAAGAGAAGGGAAACAGAAGGAGGTTGATGTGCAAGCTTTCTGTTAGAACATTTAAGGAAACTAACTCAGAATAATTGTAAGTCTTAAGTAACTATTGTTATTTTTATGCTATTTCATGTTATTTTGTAAGAAAGACAAGATGCATGAAAATACTTGAAAGCTACATCAAGAAGGATGATTTTTTGGTGAAAGATACAAGAAATTAAGTTCTGACGACATATCCTGATAAGCTATTAGATCTCTGATAAGCCATCAGGCATGTCGTCACTTAGAAGCAAAAGGAAAAAATTTGAAGCATGCCTGACGACATGTTCGGATTAGCAATCAAAACTCTGATAAACCATCAGGCATTTCGTCACACATAAACAGAAGGAAAGAAATGGGAATCATGTCTGATGACATGGTCTGATAATCTATCAGATCTCTGATAAGCCGCCAGATATGTCGTCAACTAAGGAGAAAAATCTGAATTTTTAATTTCAAATTTTTATTAAGTTATGGATATAAATAGCAACTTTTAGGGTTTCATTGAGAGGGCTTAATATCTTGAACTTTTTTCAAAGACTAGTTTACTTCTCTTTGATCTCTAAACTTGGATTTCAATTTTCAATTCTTTGATTTAGTTGTGGGATATTCTTCTTGAATTTGGGAAGATAATCAATTTCTAACTATATTTTTTGTAAGTTTAATCACTTTGAATTATGAATTCAATTATTGTTATTGCTTTCTCATTCATATGGAACTATAACCCACAATTAGGGTTGTAGGATCTATGATTATTCCTGTATTGTCTTAATAGTTGGTTAGGGTTCGAGTGATTGTGGGAACATCTTGATAATTCTTTTGTATTAATTATTTTTAGTTGGTTACAAATAATAGATCTCACCTTACGTTGATTTTCTTGAACTGAGAAATAAACTAAAGGTAGTGAATTATCAACGAGGATTTGCGAAGGTTAAGTTCCTATCTAATGATTAACGATGTAACAAGATTATCAACTCAAAATAAAATCACTGTGAATAAAAGATTAGTAAGTTCGAGAGAATTAGGGAACTCAACATCTAGGTAGGTTGAGAAACACTTAGATGAACTGTCGATACTGATAATTTGGTGTTTCCCATAAGTCACAAGAATCCAATACTATGACTATTATTCAATGGAGGATTACTAATCATAGTGATCACAACTCTAGTTTCTCTGTATCATTGATTTGAAATATTGCAGTTTAAGCTTTGAGTTCGAAGGCAAATTGAAGTGTTAATAACTTTTGTTCAATCGTTAAAATACACTATTTTATCTTTTCATATCATTTGTTTGAATTTAACTTATAGCTATAGTCTTAAATTAGTTTAATCGGCACTCATATTGTTCCTCGTGGATTCTACCTCGACTCCAAAGTTGGGTAAATATATTAACGACGACCGCCTTGCACTAAATTGATGTGTAAGTTGGGCGTTATCAGAGCTCAATGGGTAGATATGGATGCATAGTTAGTTGATCAAAGACAAGAAGTAGACCTTCGAGAAGTACTCGGTGGAAATTAGAATAGATTTAGAGGTTGTTGTGTTCAATTTAACCCAACATATCAGTATCTGCATCCACATATAGATAATGAAGAAGATCTGGTATATGTTGAGCCGACAAAAATTGGAGCTATTATCCCTCCATTTACCCACAGGCATCAAGTTTGAAATAATAAGCGTAATGATCCAGCTCTTAAATCTGAAGGGTGTATTTACTGGTTTACCTACAGATAATGCAAATATTCACCTTGAAAATTTAATCATGATCTGCAGTTCATATACCATTCTAGGTGTGAATTAGGAATCGCTTAGACTAAGGTTGTTCCTCTTCTCACTTATAGAAGAAGCATATTTTTGGCTAGGAGAACTGCCAAGAGAATCTATCACTACATGGAATGATTTGCACAGTCAATTCTTTAATTGGTTCTTTACTCAGTTAGGATGTTGCAGCTTAATGATGTGATCTATAATTTCTAGCAACTGCAGTCAGAATCTATGTGCGAGGCATGGTTTAGGTTTAAGAAGAAGCTGATTTTGGTGCCCAACCATCATATGTTAGGGATGAACTTATTAGAGATATTTTACGGTGCCTTCACCACCAGCTCCAGAGCATGGTATACACCATATCTTGAGGAGATTTTATGAAACTACACTAGAAAGCAGCTTCATACATACTAGATCAGATCTCACTCACTAACCGAGGGTGGCAAACTCGAGAGGCTGAGAGCCGATCTGGCATATATGCTACTGGTGCCTCTTGTGACTAGAAAGTAGATGATGATTTGGTAGTGAAAGAGATTGCGCTTTTAAGAACCAATCTAGGATTACTGCAAAGTAGTTTGCTATAGTGAGTTCTAAGAAAACAAATGTAGTAGGAGCATAATGTTCAACTTCCAAAGCTTACAAGTTAGAATTAGAGAAGGAAACAAACTATCTGGATCGTTAGTTGGTGGGTTACCAAGATCAAGGGCAAGGGAACCAAAGTCAGAACTATTATGATAGATACAGAGACCATAGTAGGGAGCATAATGCTGAATGAGGAAAAAGGATGACTAAAGATATAAGGGAGATCATTACATTCTACCTGGTAGATGAGATGTAGAATGAAGAATGGAACAAATGCTGACTAATCTAGTAAAGGGTCAAGAAAATTAGGATATCAGCCTTAAGGAGATTAAGGCCGATATTTCAGGGTTAACTCAGAAGGTCGAATCTTATGCCACTACTATCAAGCAGTTGGGGCACCAGTTTGTGAATATTTTAACAAAACTAAACCAGAGGAAGTCATGTACGCTTCCGAGCAACACTGTACAAAATGTGAAAAACAACGGTCATGTTCTTTCCATAACCATAAGGATTGGTATGATGACTATGGATACCGCACTACCTGCTATGGAAACACCAAAGAACGATGAGGTTGATATTAATGAGACACCTATTATTAAGTATAAAAGGCAAAAGGTAGTGATGATATAGTTTCCAAGAAAAGAGGTAAGGTTTCGGTTGTTGAGTAAGAAATATGACAAATTCCAAAACTAGCCCCACCTTTTCCGCAGTGACTGAAGTAGAAAAGAAAGAAAGGAAAATTTAAGCAATTCATTGAGATGCTGAAAAAGTTGAGCCTAAATATTCCTATCATTGAGACATTGGACCAGATGCTTGGATATGCTAGGTTTATGAAACAATTAGTCACAAAGAAGAAAGAAGCTACGATTGAGAATGTTGATGATTTACCCCACTAAAGTGCAGTCACTACTAGTTCTTTGTCCTAATAAACGTGACCCTAGAGAATACACTATATTATAAACTATCGGGTAATCTCAATTCGCCAGAACTTTATGTGCCTTAGGATCAAACTTAAATTTGATATCACTGGCTATATTCAATAAATTGGGCTTGAACCCTACTGAACCAACTTCAATATGGCTATTGATGGTTGGCTACATAGTGAAGAAACCTGTGGGAATTTCTTTTGATATGATTACGAGAGTTGACAACTTCATTTTCCTGGCTGACTTTATCATTTTGTACTGTGAGGTTGACATCGAGATACTTATCATATTGGGGAGACTATTTATATCCACAGGTTGGGTGATGGTCCACATAGAAAAAAGAGATATAAAATTTAGAGTCAACAGTGAGAAGGCTATATTCAACATCCGAAAATCGATGAAGAATCCTGCTGACATAAGGGTGGTGTCAATGATTGATTGTATTGATGATCCTGGAGGGTACTCTTATTTGTATCTTGATGAATTTTGAGTAATCAAGATACCCGCGCCGCGCCACAACTTTAAATCAAGCACTGAATGGGAGGAAAACATGGGCTTGTAGGTGAAATCTGAGTAACAAACATAGCCACGTTGTGCTGCAATGTTAAGTCAAGTGCTGGGTGGGAGGCAACCTACTTTTGAGTATTCACTTTTTTTCTTTTTCTTTTGTAGGTTTTTAGCTTATGGACTTACTCGGAATATGGTAAAATTGCTACATTCATTTATTTCTAGGTAAGGGTATTATGTGACCTACCGATCATGGTCATAAGTCCCACACGAGCTAGGTAAGTTACAAAATAATTGAAAAGATGATTTTTTGAGGATAAAAATGGAAAGTTGTGGACTTTGGTACATAATCATACTTTTGGTAATGTAAACTTAAGTTTCGGGACCATAAGTAGATGGGAAAACATAAAAAAACCAAGTTCAGAACATCGGAACACAGGCCAAAAATTTTGGCCCATATGCTTCCTACACATGTTGGCTGCATTTGGCACATGCACCCTCTGCTTGGCCGCATGTGGCAGTCGCGGGTAGGTCACATGTGGGCCCAAATTTTAATTATAATTCCTGGCCCACCAATGCGTAAATAAGCCCTAAATCAGCCCCTACCTATATTTAAACACCCTAACCCTCATTCTAACTCATTCAAATCCTCAAAACTTCAACTTTCTCTTTAGATCCAAACTTCCTTCTTAAATCATGAACTAACCCTGAACATAAGTAAAGGTTAAATTGAAACTTTTTTGAGGTACCAACTTGTCCTAACATACTAAAAACTAGTTCTAACTTCGGTTTTGCTCAATTTCTTCATTATTCGCTTTCGAATTTTCATAAAAAAGGTATTTTCATTGACTCCTAATGGTTATGTTTTGATTTATTTATTGAATAAGTAAGTTGATATGTTTAATCCCGTGAAAAATATATAGAATCTATCAGGCTTGTATGTAGGAGCCTTGAAGTTGCCTAAAAGCTTAATGTAGGGCCTTGTTTTTCATTAAATACCAAGGTTAGGCCCTAACTGAAAGTTGTACTTGAACAAATAGAGTAATAGCAAGGTTAATCAAGTTAGCTTTCTTTGAAAATCATTATTTGTGATATGTGTGTGCACATTGGATTTGTTGGGATTTCAAATAGGTTATAGGGGTGTGAAAATTGAGGAAAAATTTGAACTTTTATTTGAATTTTGAGTTTTTCAACTTTTGCAATCCCTCATTTTTATTGGAAACTAACGACTAGTTTTTTAGGTACTCATGGAACCAAAACCGACTAAAAATAAGAAGGTTGAGACATTAAGGAGATTGGATAAGTTGCCTGAGCCTAGTGGTTCGATGAAGGAGTACCTGATCTCATAATTTAGAGAGGTTGCAAAGAAGGTGACATGTAGAGTTACTAGAGGATAGGTGCGCTATGAAGTTGAGACTATTATATTGGGCACTGTAGCACAACCACTACCTGAATAGTCACAGTGAGGTAGTCGACCAACTTTTCCTCAGCCTAGGTCTCAGGCCAAGGCTACATAAATTATCCAGATTACACAGGCACGTGTATCTCGGCTGAGGATGAAGTTAGCATCGAGATCACCTACATATTTTCCTCCATCGAGTGATCAGAATGATGATAAAGATTTATATTTTTAGTCAGCTTAACATAGAGTAGCTCAAGACTCTCATTTTGAGGAGGGGTTCTGGGGTTCATTCGAGGATGCTAAGCAAGAAGAGTCATAAGTGGTACCCTAATATGAGAAGGGTACCACCACATAGGTACATCAGTCAGATGTACCCCATTCTGAGAAATCTATAAAGAAGGCTTCTCATGAGTCAATGGTACAATAGGAGTAGTGTCCCACACCCATCATGCCTTAGAGGCACCTCTTAAGAAGGAAACTTTGAGGTGGTGTGTAAAGGGGATGCAAGATATATTTGAGGTAGAAAGCCATATTTTGGAGGCTGAACAACCTAGAAGATTATTTATATGGAGCGTCATATTAATCTATTTGGGTTGAGTCAAGCACCATAATTACAAGCCACCTTTGATCGATATCTGTTAGAGTGGATGTCTAGACCACTCAATTCTTACAGCCTGACTATGGTGTGAGATTTTTATGCATCATACCAAGCCACAATGGTCCTTTTGATGTGTAGAGCTCTATGACTTATAAGACACATAGTACAGCCATAGTTTGATAATATACTTGTGAGAGGGGTCAAAGATGATCTTTCAGTAGAGACTATCTGTTGGGTTATTTTTGGTCCAGATTATATCACTCCCACATCTATAGTAGAGTGTGATTTTAGCCTAAGAGTCACACGAGATTGACATATTATATGAGAGGCTGAGCATACACAATAGAGTGTGGAGATGGTTATATGGATAGCCAGCTATATATTACATTTGGGTGATGAGACCCCATGGATCGAGGGTCATGGTGTGATCATAAAGAGTTCATTGACTTTTGATGCCATGTTTTGGAGGTTTCTCATTTGTTATTGACTATTCCCCACTGCTTCAAATAATGTGTTGACTTGGGAGGGAGAAACCCTAGTTCCTAGTCTGATGGTTAGGCATTTTATTGATTTTGCAGCTATCCTCCAGCATGAGATCTATAATAGAGAATTTAGGGAGACAACTAATTTGTCATTCCCCTGCCTGATTAAGAGGTTATGTGATGAGCCCAGTGTACCTGAGATATCGAGAGTACAAGAGAGAGTATATGTGATGACCACTATGTAGACTAAGAGTATGAAGGATTTGGTATGTTTGATCCTTCTTAGGAGATCTAGTGATCCTGTCATAGTACCTCGGGTCTAGAATGTACGTCTATTAGTTTTCATAGAGCTCGGTGATGCACACAGAGGTGATCTTGGAACTAGTGTTGATATTGAGAAAGAGGAATAGATAAAGGCCCTAAATTTGAGTATACAGGGCGAGGGGACACTAACCACGTCTTCATCTACCCTGACATAAACCTCAGAGCCGGTTGGAATATTTTTAGAGCCTACTCGCCCATCGACTATAGCTCTTACGACATGTATGATTACTATATCTTAAGAGTTCTTACAAAGCTTAGTGGATAGTAAGAGGGCCATTGATGCTCGGTTGTAAATTATTGAGACCGAGGTGACTATGCTACACAAGTAAATACATTTAAGGGTTCAAACTAGATTCGAGAGTGTAGAGGCTAAGTAGGAGGTCACACAAATAGCTGCCCTGTCTGAGCTACGTGCTGATTTACAAGAATATCTTGATGAGATAGATGGGTTACAATCCTATTTATTGAGATAGAGGCATCGGATCTAGACCAGATGAAGAAGGAGTTAGATATATTACGAGTAGAGGTATGATCTCTCATAGAGAGCCATATGGCAGCCACTCCTTTGGTCATGCCTTCAGTGGTCCACATATCACCTCCACACATACTTAAATATTTTGATTTCTTTATGAAGGATGATGATGAGGTCCCTATAGTTAGTACTAAGAGAGATCACGTAGGAGACCTGCAAGATCTTGATATACCATATGACTAGGTTATTAAATAGGCCATACATGATTTGATGGATTCTACATTTGTTGAAAAGCAGAGGCATGATGCGATAGAATTAGAGTGTATCTTTTAGTATTTCACTGCCACCACCACCACCTCCGTCAGCTGATATGCCCTAATCTAGGATGCTTATGACACAAATGCTTAGTGTGTCCCAGCTATGTTCTCACTTCCCTTTGTTTTGTATTATTTTTGCATATTTACGATAATGCATAACTTTTTAGTTGGGGGTGGGATATACCATAACAGCTATGGTCTTTTTGTCGTGCTTCATTTCCTATCGACTGTGGTATGATTGTAGAACCGACATGTCTAGGTTAATTTGGGTCGTATTATGTTTTATTTCGTATTATGTTATATTTTTGCCTAATTAGGAGATTTTGATGAATTTAGGGTTGTAGTCAGTTTTGATTGATATTTGATACCCCTCAAAAATCTATATTTTAGAACTGTGTGAATGTATATATGGGTGAATATTGTGGACATTGTTATGGCATTAGGATTAGGGACATGATAATCACTTGCTAATAGTTGCATAAACCAGACAAGTAGTAGCTTGTAATATTGACTCTGTGATATGCATGTGTGACATGTTACTTAGTTCATTTTGTGTATTGAATTCAGAACCAGCCTGGTTAGTCTTTCCTAGGTTGAAGGATAGTCGATTAGGAAAGGATCATAGTTTATTTTTTATTTTAGTTCACTTTTATCCTAAATGACCTTCCCTATGTGAAATAGTATTCCTTGTTCCCTATTTTGAGGCTTATATCCTACTTTTCTTGTTATACCTTTCACCTTCCCAATTGTATTACAATGAACCTATTTTGGCCCTGGTCCTCCTTGTACATTGTGCACCTCAACTTAGGGAAAATGTCCAAGTTAATAGTGGCTATCATAGAGGTACATAGTGTAAAAGGGGTACGTAGAAGGGTAAGATAAAAGAAAAATCTATTAGGGCTGGGTGTGGTAGAAAAACAAAAGAAAAGAAAAGAAAAAATAAATTTTAAAAAAAAGTAAAAAATAAAGAATAGAAGAGCACACCCAATGTGAATGTACAATAAAAAATAAAAAGGGAGAAATAAGGGTAAAATAATAAGGAAATTGGTTAGTAAGTTAGACCCCAAGGTTAGTGTGGTTCCAAAGAGTCTTAGTCACTTGATATTTCCATATGTACCATTCCATCCCCCAAGCCTACATTACAAGCCAAGAAAATTCCTATAGTGATCCTAAGTTGACTTTCCAAATACTAAGGTAAAGAATATAAGGGCAAGCCTATGGTATTTGATGAACATTGATTGGAACTTCTCTAATAAGTGTGAGTGTCTCTTAATTGTCCCTGTATTGGCATGCATTATTTCTTATGAATGATTGGGACTTCTTTATTGTGAGGGCACTTAAGTCATATTGAAAGCTGCTTACCTGGTTTAGGTAATGTAACTTGTACTTATGCATGGTTGTCTAATTTTAATATAATTCATACCTTGATCCCATTGTGTCACATTGTTGTACATCATGTTTATACACAATTGTTTTTCAAAAGTGTGATAGGAAGGGGTATAATATCTTGAGCTTAAAGTGTTGAATGACTTGCTTGAATAGTTTAGTTTCTCCTAGTTAAGTGTCATATTTAGTTTTGTTTTGTTTTGTAAGGATGCAAAAAAGTTCTAAGTTGAGCGTGTTGATGTGCTATAGAAATATAGCACTTTGATGCTCAAAACGAGGAAAATATGCAAGTTCCTGAGGTTGTTTTGTTAGATATGATGCGTTTTGGGTATGTTTTGTAAGAAATCATGTTTTGGATGCCAAGTTTGTGAAAAAGATGAAAAAGGTGGTTTTGGATACTTATGTGATCAATTATGGATTTCTGGGACACTTTCCAGATTATTCATGACCATAGCATGTGCGGGAATTGAAGATGAGCTAAAAATGACTTCCGACACTTGCTAAGTCAACATGTAGACCACATGTAGTACTTGTGGACCACATGTTGGCAAACCATTTGTCATAATCCCAAAATACCAAGAGCAGAGAAGTAGGAGTTTTGGTTCTGAGCACATGCAGTCACCACATGCGCCCAGCCTCAGGCTGCATGTGCCACATGCGCCTAAAGCCAAGACACATGTAGCCAACGAACCTTTTTCTCCTTTTTCGTTTAGGCTTTGGTTTTAGGGTTTCATTATGTACTATAAATACACTTTATGTGTTTTTAGTAGAAGTTACGTACTCTTGATACTCACAAACATATTTTGATTCTGAGATTCAATTTTAGTCTTGGAATTCTCTTGTATTTATTTTGGTTGATTAATTCAGTTATGGTTTTCGGTTTTTACTTGTGAATATTGTGATTTCATCTTATGCTTTCAATCATGAATGTTGTTTGTTACTTTACAAAAATGGGCAGCTAAAGAAACCCTTAGCTAGGGTTGTGAAAACCCTGGTAGATTGGTGAAATTGGGGAAGTGCTATTGTTGTTTCGAACGATGCCCATGCATGCATTTTATTATCTTCACTTAATAGTTATCTTAGCAGTTACAATCTTTAGGATCCATCCAAGATTATTGCTATTTATTCCAAAAGAGAAGTAGTGACTAGGTAAAGATAATGACTACAATAATTTGGAGTTTAACTGTCAATCCATGCTACTAGGTATTATCTAAGTAAGATGGTTAGATTTCATCTTATAACTAGTGACTCTAAAGATAATAGTTAATTAGGATCAAGATAATGGTTAGTAAAGTGACATCTTGAGACTCAAAAGGTAAAGGGTGAAATCATTCTGCCATCCAAAGAACTATAAAAGGTACATAACTCATCGATTTTGCATGGAAGGCTTAGGTTGGTTCAATAAAGAACGATAATCCTACAGAGTTAAAAAGTGAAACAAAACTAACCAGGTCCTTGTCGTAATGGGCATCTTAATTCCAATCGTTACTGTAGAACACCCTTGTTACCCAACCCAATAATCCAACACATACCCTGAGTTTAATGAATTTCGAACGTATAACAAGATAGAGTATTACCCTGAGTTTAATGAATTTCGAACATATAAAAATATAGAGTATTTGTACTAATCCATACTCTGATAGGTCCATGACCGTTACTAACCCAAGGAAGTCTAGCCTTCCCATGCCAACCAACAACCATAACCAAACCAATATAACAACTAAGTTCCTATCCATAACATAACATAAGAGGATAGAACAATCATAAATTCATTCAAATGGTATCATCCCCAATACCAATGCCAATACTAAGGCTGACACCACTACCGACACCGCGCATTTTAACCCATAGTAGTTCCACAAAGTCTCTAACCAAAAGAAAAAACTATCTGATTGGGACATGCCCCAAACCATATCTAAAATAAATATCCATGAAATAACCAAATTATGAAAAAACATCCATTATATGAAATAGATCCTTCCGAAGTATGGAAGCTCACCACTTCAATCCAATGGCTGATCCTGAGTCTAATCACTAAGTAGGAGAAGTAGAATGGCCAGTCCCTGCATCACGTGGGGATACAGCTGCTAAGTACTCAAGATAACGATAAGATAATGTCAATCTTTTAAACCAAGAAAGCAACCAAATGCATTCACATCCATACATACATATATGCAGTCATATATATATATATGTATATATATTACATGTCGACAAAGGGAACCGGGTTTAGAATTTATTTAAAACCATTAACCTTGGTATATTTATCTTAACCATCCTAAAACTACCCATGGGATATGTAAGACCCTGTAAAATTCTCTCGTAGAATGAGCCTTAGGGTGTGTCAAGTGAGGTGTGATTTCGACCCTAAAAGATAGAGAAGTGGCTTCCTAAGTCAGTACCTTGTTAACCATATAGAATTTACCTAATTTTGACTTTTTATCTCATGAGAAATCTGATAAGCTTTCCATAGATCTAAGATTTTCCCAAATCCGATACCCGAGTAAGAATTTATGGCTAATTTAAGTCTTAGTCGTAAACAACATCATTTAGATACTTAGCGCATCGCGGAGAGAGTTTATTTAGCAATTGTCAAATTTCAGTGGAACTTCACGATAGTGGTGCATCACGCTGAAGGTTCAGGTCCCAATCAGTGTTATAACGCGATGGCTCCGGATCACGGGGACTACTAATTTCCTAATTGTCAATTCCAGTGAGCCACAGCGATAAGTGATGTGTCGCGGTGTCTTATGAAATCAAGTTCCCAGTTTAATTTTTCCAGCTTCGTACAGATGTTAAAAAGGGCACTTTGAGTTTTTCCAAGCCTATAAAACCGTGTAAACACCAAATCAAAGTCATTTTCAAGCATCCTATGAGGTTTTTCTCAAGTTTTCTCTCAAAAAAAAACCCTAAGTATCCAAAACCTCTTCCAAGAATGTCAAGAATCCACCATGGATTTTATAAATTGAGTCAAGATTCAAGGTTCCCTAGTCAATGGCCTCAAGATCCCTCATTTAAGAATAAGAATAGAGTTCCAAAAGTGAGAGTTCATCCAAAGCTTCAAATTCAAGGTATGTGGGGTTTTTAACAAGGGTAACCCTTTCACCCTTGTGCCCGAAAAGGCTTATTTACATCATTATTTTCCTAAAATCTATGAGATATTTAAATGAATCTGAATTGGGGTTTTCACCCATTATTATTTAACATATTATCTTGATATTTCCCATGAATTGAGAGTCAAATGGCATGATCTTTGCATGTTTTTCTTGAGAAATTACAGCTGGGTATAAATCCCATGATTTTTGTCATTGAGAAACTAATCTTTGTGATGTTTGAGATATTGAAGTATATGACTATATTGAGATTTTGAGATAAATTGTTGAAATTCTCATATTTCCATATGATTTATGAATCTATATGCTATATATATTATGCTTTTTATGAGCTTTAACTTGATATTGAACTATGGGTTAGTAAGCCCTATTTGAGACTTGTGAAGTTATGAAATCTTATGCTATAAGCACCCATGATTTAAGGATTTTGAGATGATTGAGAAATGAATAGACCTAATGGTCCAAAAGCTTTGAAATCAACTTCATAATATGAGATTATTGATTTGATTATTTAGTTTGTGGTGAACCAAGAGATATTCTAAAAGTTGATTTTTATTAGATGAGCGCAGATTATCTAAAGGGAGTAGTATTTAGCACCGAGCGAGTAAGTTACTACAGTTTCTTATCCCAAAACTATGTGCCACTATAGGTTGGGCCTGAGGCGGAGTTTATGATGATTATGATTGGGCCCAAAGCCCAGTTTCATTTTGTGATCACTAGACCTAGGTTATACTCCCGGGCAAGAGTATAATGCTTCTCCCTAATGTGGGGTCTCCTCCTTAGGAGGACAAAATATTGAACTCCATATAGCTTGTATGGTTTATGTCGATTATGAGAACCTCCATTTCCCTTTTAAACTTTGAAATTTGTTACTTATTTTCCCTTCCTATGAGTTATTTTCTTAAACGGTGGAATTGCAAAGTTGTTCCCTAATTAAAGTGCTTCCTTGAGGTGGGTTATTTCCCTAAATGAAAGTATCTTTCCTTGATATAGCACTTTTCATAAAGCTTTGAGATAAGTTATTTCCTTGAGCTAGAATACTTTTCCATTTGAGATGGAATAATTTTCCTAAAGCTTAAATCATATATTTTCCTAAGGTGAATGAAATGCCTTCAAATATGTTTCCAAGTCATATAATTCCGAATTCCAAGTATATGAGCTCCAAATAATTATGAAATATTGAGCATTGGAGAGATTTTACTCTCCATGAGACATATGAATGAGTTGGAAGTATTATTCAAAGTCCCTTAGCCTTTGGGTATTGAGAATAAGAGAAGATTTCTGATTTCAATGTTAAAGTATGATGACTCATGAGATTTG
This sequence comes from Capsicum annuum, assembly GCF_002878395.1. Classification (NCBI taxonomy): domain Eukaryota; kingdom Viridiplantae; phylum Streptophyta; class Magnoliopsida; order Solanales; family Solanaceae; genus Capsicum; species Capsicum annuum. The sequence goes on from NC_061117.1 coordinate 104,850,324, forward strand.
TGTTACATGCTTCATCTTGCATGACTTATGAGCTTTATCTTGCATGACTTATGAGCTTTACGTTTTATACTTGTTCAAACAATGTGAGTCATCCCATATTGCATGCGTGATTTAATTGAAAAATATTGATACTATTTTATACATATGCATTCACCCCTATATACTCAGTACATTCCCAAGTACTGATCCACATATACGTCTATGTGTTACATTGTCTCAAAATATAGGTGTAAAGATTTGTAGCACATGCACCATATCCAGCTAGTTTGCAGCTTCCAGTCAGCAGGTGATGGGTCCCCTTTTTATTTAAGGGCTCGAGTTAGTGATACAGTTGAATCGTGTTGCATTTTGTTTATTCTTTTGTATTGAGTTGGGGTGGTTGGGAGTCATGACCCTGCTACCTATCGTCAGTACTAGTAGAGGCTTCATAGACTGTCAGTAGTAGTTAATGCATTGAGTTTCAGTTTTATTGTAAAAGCAGAGTTGTAACGTTGTGACTTCAATTTTATATTGAGCCAATTCATAATAGAGTTAATTTCGCCTTATTCTTTCTGATTTATGCACTTTATTCAGTTGCTTATGAGTTATGCCAATAGAGTGACCCTAGGCACCATTTGGTGTCCTGAAGGGTGATTTCGGGTCATTACAAACTTGGTATCAGAGCACAAGGTTCAAGTGTCTTAGGGTGTCTATGAAGCCATGTCTAGTAGAGTCTTGCAGAACTGTACGAAGACGTCTGTACTTTTCTTCGAGAGATTATAAGGCATTTAAGAAATGTCTCTATTCTTTTGAGTCTTAGCTCATGCTATAGAAAGATTCTCTATGAGCTGACACAGATCCTCTACTTCCTCTATTAAGTCCATCTCTGCCTTATTTTCAAGGTATCAAAAATAGTAAAGTTTGAATCTTTATAGATAGTAGTGGGATTGTAATCGAGCTAGAAAGTATCCCATTAATGCTTTTGAGTTTCATTGATTGAAGTTCTTTATTCATGATTCATGAAAGTCGGGCACTAAGTCCAAGTCAGAGGTACTTTCAGATTCCTCCTCAGAATCTATAATGGGAAGCTATACTTCCTTACCCATGTATTATTCTTGAGATATCATGATTAGTAAGTTTTAGTTCCTTCCTAGATAACGTTCTCAGATTGGCTAGCAAGAAGCTTCAGAAGTCCCATAAAGCGACTCGATAGGAGCCTTCTAGTGTGTCATGAGTACCTCATGTTTAAAGTTTTGCCTCACTCTTATAAGTTATGCAAGTGAGACAGAATGAGATGCATATTTTTAGATCATTGAATATTATGTATTAAGTTTCTATCTCTTGCTATATGTAACCTTGTTATCATTGTATTTTTTTAAAAAAGAAATCAAAGTCTAGTGAAGACGTGTGGGGCTCTTTCGATTCACTAGCATAGTTGCTTTGTTATTCATCTCATTTTCTTGATCAAAACACAAAACCAAAGTCTAGTGGAGCTTTGTGAGGCCTATTTTGATTCTCTAGAAACTTGTTGTGCATCCTGTTGTTCTTGTGTTGGTTGAAACTGGAGGTTTAGAGTTGTAGTGACAAGAAAGGTGGTAAGGGAAATTTATTGAATTTATATGCATATATGTATAACTGAATTTTGTTGCACATGTTTGAGGCTAGTAATGAAGTGTTATGTCCTTGTTTATTTATTAGTGAGGGGTGGAGAAGGGGTCATAAGTTAAGGGTAAATATTGGTTTTTTGAAGTATGAAAAGTTGTTGATGAAAATTGTTGTGTTGGAAAGTATAGGTTATTGATGGAAGTTCTCGGTGGATGAGTGTTGTTAAGTTAGGCGTCCATGAGATTTGTAAGATGGAGTTTAGTCAAAACTTATAGAGCTATGAGCTAAGTTGGAGTAGTATAAGTAGGTGGATAGTAATGACGTGTAGAAGGAGGATATGTTAATGAATTAAGAATAGATGGGCCATATGATTATGATCGGTTATTATTGATTACAATGTTCGAGTGGGCCGTTTAAAGTTTCAGTTATTGTAGATATTTTATTTCATAGCTTCTGAGTGAGATTAGCGCTAGACACTAAGTTTGAACGATTGGTGGTCATGAAAGTTGAGGCGACGATTTCTTATTTAATAGTACTAGTTATAGGGGAGTGATCTAATAAGCTTGAATAGTGTATGCAAGAGCTTAAGTTTGTTTGATTCTTAATCAAGTTTGATGTTTTATGTATGATGTGGAAGTGCACCTAAGGTTTATGGGGCTATTATTTTTGAGGATTATTGCATATTGTTTGGTTAGTAGTAATGTTAAGTTACTAGGTGGGGCTAGTGAGAGAATGAATGATGCCCTTGATAGCTGAGTTAAGGAGTTGTGAATAAAGATGGTGAGTATGATTTTGATTCTCCTGGTTTAGAAATATATGTTTATAAATGATGTAGTGGTAGGCTATGACATCAGTGTATGGACAATTAATAGGATTAGAGGTACCCGTTCTATGCGCTAACTATTAAATAATGACTATTACGGCTATAAAAGGATGATGTATGTCTCAGGAGGTAGTATTATGAGTAGGTGTTACGCTTTGAGGAGTGAAGTGATTAAATATGATAGGAAGTAGTTACATCTGACTGAGGACATGACCCTGGATAGGAAGATTTTGAGGAAAAGCATTAGGATAGAGGCCTAATGGTGTGGATGAGTCATAGTTAGTAATTAGGTGGACTTTGGTGTCCTCGGCTTGGCAATGTGCAATTGTTTTGTGGATGTCGTACCTATGTCATTTTTATGATGTCTTATGCTTTTGATGTTTTTGGTATACTATTTTTTCTTGAGCTGGAGGTCTATCAAAAGCGGGCTCTCTACTTCTCTAGAGGTAGTGGTATGGACTGCGTGTAATCTACCTTCCCAGGTCCCACTTATGTGGTAATATACTAGGTTTGTTGTTATTGTTGTTTCTGTTGTTGTTGATATTTTACGCTTTGAAGTGTAATCATTCGGGTCAAGTTCTTCTGCTCATATACATTGTTATATCCACGACTCTAGAGCAAAGTGATTATAGCCAGACTAGAATTTATGTGGTGGTTCACCGCCTTGGAGTGATGGCTTAAGTCTAAGGGGGAGATGATAGAACAAATAACCGGGTCAAACCTTAAGACTCTAGTAGGTGTACCAGTGAGCTGTAGAATAACTTTGAGTAAGATTGATGCTTGACCCAATCTTATTTCAGCACTGTCAGTTGTCCTATTACCTACTCATGTTTTACGTTTCTGTTCTATGATCTTAATTCATGTTCATGCATATGATATACCATTATGTACTCTCCTAGTTCCTAAAATGAGGATTTTTGGTTCACTCGGTAGTCGGGATCACATCCAATAAATTTTGAACTCCAAATTCAGGTCATACAAATCGTGACTTAAGTACTCGAGCGATGCTTTTAGTAATTTGCGAAGTCCAACTTTATATCATGTATATCTTTGGGTTGGACTGCTTTGACAAGTTCATGATGTTAAATACCTTAAGCCTCGGTTAAGTGCCAGGTAGGTACAATGCCCCTTCATGCTCTTGGGTCCCTACTATCCAAGAAGATCAAGAATCCTTTTTCTAAAATTCAAAGATTATATGTTTATGAGTTGTTCGTGATTCATGTGAGTTGAAATCGATGTTCATGCTATGATTAAGTTGTGATTCATGTTTGCTTACAAGGTTTTCAAGCTTTGACCCTAGTATGTGATGCTCATGTGATGTTCACGATGAACCCTCTTCAAGTTTCTTGCTAAATAATATGTTCATGACAATTAAGTGTGGAAATTGTTAAATAAGCAAAGCATGCTCCCCATAAGTTTGATAAAATGCTTATGTGAGGGAATTAGAGCCATTATGGCATGTTTACCAGGAATCCCCAATTGTGTGCAAGCTCATGCATGCTAAGTGTTTGTTGAAAAGCCTTAGTGAATGAATGATGAAATAGTAGTATGATATTATGTGCTAAGACTTATATACGTGCTAAGTGTTTGATGCAAGACCTTGTTGAGTTGAATATGATTCAATAGCATGTGCCCCTATGTTATTACATGTTTAGGAGTCCTAAATGCGTGAAGTGATGCTTTAGTGATTGTGATCGTGGATGAATGTCAATGGTCTTGATTATTCAAGAATGGATATATTTTACTTTTATGTAATCGAGTCCTGGGGTATTTATACTTAATAATTTAGCTGCCGTCTAGAGCCGTATCAGTTTTCACGATAATCTCAGTCGAGCCATGATTCTCAGAACTCATCCCTTCTATTCTAAAGTTCAGCTATGTATCTATTATTACATGAGTTCTTGCAATTTCAGAGGCATTGAAGACTTTAGAAAGATTCTGAGCCCATTTAGAAAATTGATTCAGCTATGTATACTCAGTTTTTCCTGTGTTCTTAGTCTAGCTATCGACATTCGAGGATGAATGTTTTCAAGGGAGAGATATTGTAAGACCCCGCAAAATTCTCTCGTAGAATGAGCCTTAGGGCGTGTCAAGTAAGGCGTGATTTCGGCCCTAAAAATTGAGAAGTAGATTCCTAAGTGAGTATCATGTTAACCATATAGAATTTCCCTAATGTTGACTTTTTGTCTCGTGAGAAATTTGATAAGCTTTCCATCGGTATAAGATTTGCCCAAATCCGATACCCGAGTAAGAAGTTATAGCTAAGTTAACCCTTAGTCATAAACAACATTATTTAGGTGCTTAACGCGTCGCAGAGAGGGTTTATTTGGAAATTGTCAAATTCTAGTGGAACATTACAATAGTGGCACATTACGCTAAAGGTCCAGGTCCCAACCAGTGGGACAACACGATTGCTCTGCGTCGCGGGGACTCACAATTTTCCAATTGTTAATTCCAGTGAGCCACCGTGATAAGTGGTGCGTCGCGGTGGCCTATGAAATCGGGTTCCCAGTGCAATTTGTCCATCTTCGTACAGATGTTAAAATGGGTACTTTGTACTTTTCCCAAGCCTATAAAACCGTGCAAACACCAAATCAAAGTCATTTGCAAGCATCCTATGAGGTTTTTCTCAAGTTTTCTCTCTTAAAAAACCCTAAGTATCCAAAACGTCTTCCAAGAGTCCCAAGAATCCACCATGAATTTTCTAAATTAAGTCAAGATTCAACATTCCCAAGTCAATGGCCTCAAGAACCCTCATTCAAGAGTACAAATAGAGTTCCAAAAGTGAGAGTCCATCCAAAGCTTCTAATTCAAGGTATGTGGGGTTTTTAACAAGGGTAACCCTTTCGCCCTTGTGCCCAAAAAGGCTCATTTACATCATGATTTTCTTGAAATCTATGAGATATTTACATGAATCTAAATTGGGACTTTCCCCCATTATTATTTAATGCATTATCTTGATATTTCCCATGAATTCAGAGTCAAATGGCATGATCTTTGCATGTTTTCTTGAGAAATTTCAGCTGGGTATAAACTCCATGATTTTAGTCATTGAGAAACTAATCTTTGTAATGTTTGAGATATTGAAATATGTGACTATATTGAGATTTTGAGATAAATTTCTGAAATTGTCAGATTTCCATATAATTTATGAATTTATATGCTATATATATTATGTTTTTGATGAGCTTTAACTTAAGATTGAACTATGGGTTAGTAAGCGCTATTTGAGACTTGTAAAATTATGAACTCTTATTCTATAAGCACCCATGATTTGAGTATTTTGAGATGATTGAGAAATGAATTGACCTAGTGGTCCGAAAGCTTTGAAATCCAATTTATCATATGAGATTATCGATTTGATTATTTGGTTCGTGGTGAATCATGACATTATTCTAAAAGTGAATTTTAATGAGATGAGCGCAGATAATCGAAAGGGAGTAGTATTTAGCACCGAGCGGGTAATTTGCTACGGTTTCTTACCCCAAAACTACGTGCCACCATAGGTTGGGCATGAGGCCGAGTTTATGATGATTATGATTGGGCCCGAGGCCGAGTTTCGTATAGTGATCACTAGACCTAGGTTATACTCCTTGGCAAGAGTATGACGCTCCTCCCTAATGTGGGGCTTCCTCCTTAGGAGGACAAAACTATAACACCTCATATTCAAGTACGTGTATTGGCATATTCAAGTACGTGTATTGGTCTTATTTATATTGAATTAATTTTATTTTATTTTATTTATACCAGAATTTGCCCGTCGATGGTTCCATGCGAAAGTTATTGAATAACCTTTTCAACGATATAAATATTTCCAAAAACGGATAGGTTTCAGGTATAATCGAGCACGTTTGAAACTATAAAATGGTGGCCGGAATATTTGGGAATAGTAAATGTGCAGGAAAATTTCCTACACACAAACTACTGAGGCCAACCGAATTTTTGGGTCAAATTCGAATGGTCATAACTCCCTTAATATAATGAACTAGGATCCACCTATGAAAACAAATATCGTTGAGTCTTATATCCAATGCAATTGGTTTCATCCAAATCCAACGTCTGAGAAAGGAGTTATACTCATTTTACTTCAGCCTATCAAAACAAATTTTTAGGGTCAACTTCAAATGGCCATAACTCCTTGTACAGGACAAACTGGGTGGCCTACTTTATATGAAATGAAATCCCTTTGAGTTATCCTTCCAACGATACCAATTTCACCTAAGTCCAATAACGGAGAAAAGAGTTATGGTCGATCTACTTTAGTTTATCAAAATAGTCCACCAAAGGACAAATTTGACATTATTTAAATTTTAAATGCATTTTGGTCATTTCCTATTATATTATGGACGGGAATATGTGTATATATGCATGTATATGAGTTCAAAAACTCATTTTCATCATCAATCATTGAGGAAGAAAAAACCCTAGCCAAAGTTGACTTTTAAATTAGTTTTGATTCAACTGTAGAAATTCCAAAGTAATCCGATAACTGCGTTTGTCATCTCGAGAGCTTCGAACGGCACCTATTATTTGTGCAAATAGGATTGCATAATCAAGAGGTGAATTCTAAGGTATGAATATTGTTTGCCTTTGTTCTTTTCCATATGTATATATGTGATAGAGGATTATATATATTGGTTGCTATTCAAAGGTGATGGAAATAGGGTTATGGACTATTTTGCATGGTTTGGTTGTATTGAATTATGGAAGGTGGATATGGTAATTGATATTTGGAAGGTGGATATGGTAATTAAGTTATGGAAGGTGGATATGGTCATATACTATTGAATTGATGATTATTTATGTCTGTGGCTCAATTTGGTTTAATGGATTGGATGGAAGGATAAATAAATCCAAACTTGATATTGGAGGATGTTGTATGAATATGCATGGCATGTGAATTTGATTGGAGTATAAGAGGGTTAAAGTGACACCCTTTATGGTGTAATTAAGGCTTACTACTTAACCACTAGTTTGGTGAATTCAAATAATTGAATTGTGATGTTTGGTTGCTAATACTAGATTGCTATATATGTTCATTGTAGATAATTAATCCAAAAAGAGGGGAAGTCTATTTGGGACTAGTATTGAAGGTTGACAGTCAGGTATGTAAAGCATACTCTATACCATATCTTTGGCATGAAAGTGAACAATTGTTCTATTAAGAAAGTTTCCAAAGTTATTGAGTAACATATGATCCATAATGGTTTTGTATGATGTCCTACGTTACCAATGAACTTGTCTCCACCCTACAAGATGTCAAGACATTCCAATACTTACTTGTTTTCCAAATCTAACATGTTTATTGAACTAATGAATATCAGAAGGTATCCGATTACTCAAACAAGATCCATGTGCTATTAACGACTCCAAAACGTTTCATTGATATACCAATAAGTTCCTACTTCATTGTTATGGCATTGATGACTCCAAAACACTTCATTGATATGCCAACGAGTTCTTACTTCATTTTTATTGCATTGATGGTCTATTTATATGTCTCTTATTGATGTATCATTATTTCGAAGTATCAAAAATACGGTGGCGACCGAAATAACAATGTCAAAGATTAATTGAATTAAGTGATGGAAGTTCTCTCTTATCGGGTGGTATCCCAAGGGCATAAGCCTATCATTGGTAGATCGCTATTATGGGTGGTATCCCAAGGGCATAAGCCTATCATAGGTCGATCCTAGTTGATATGTACTGGAGGCAGCCTAATGGTCAAAGTACAGTAAAGTAATGATTACAAAGATGATAAGAACGAAGGTAAAGTGATTGAATAAATACAATGTACAGGTTGTCACAAGTTCTAGTATGTATGGTCCACTCCTATTACGATTTATTCACTTGTTTCTGATTTCTATTGAGCTCCTATATCATATGTGATTATCTACAGCTTTACATCCTCAGTACATATTTTATACTGACGTCCCCCACGGGGGACCTGCATTTCATCCTGCAAGCACAGGTACCTTATCTCATACACCGCACAAGTAGGAGCCAGGATATCCAGCTACTTTTGGTGAGCTCCAGTTTGCTTCGGGGCTTTTTGTGTCATATCCAGTCAATTTTGGTATTGTATAGAAGTAATTTATATAGCGAGGTGTGTCCCGACCTTAGTTAAACTCTCTGTGTTGTCTAGAGGCTTTGTAGACCTAATGTACAGTCAAGGTGGTGTTTTGTTAATAAACATGATGGCTCCAACGGACAAGTATTGTATATACATATATATGTGTGCTCGAGCTTATACAGGTGATTATTTCCTTTTATATGCGACATGATGCTGTCTGAATTTCGGGTTGTCATAAAGGTATGCATGGGAAGTATAAGGTTATGAGCTGGTTCTCCCGGGCCTCCTCAGTTACGGGTGCCAGTCCGCCCCAATAGGATTTAAGGTGTGACAATAGTGGTATCAGAGAAGTTCATCCTAGTGAGTCTACAAAGCCGTGTCTACGTAGAGTCTTGTTTATCAGTGTGTCGTACACCGCATCTATAAAAAGGAGGCTATGGACATTTAGGAATTGTTTCTTTTTCTTCATGTCTTAGATCATGCGATAGAGCCTATATTATATATGAAGTCATAGTTGACCACTGAATTTATTTTTTCTCTTATTATAGTAATGATACCCATTACCAGAAGCAAGAATACTGGTAAACAAGTAGATGTGGCTGCCAGAGAGGGGACTAGTAAGTCACCCACTATACCCGCTAATCAAAGTGAGGCTCCAGCTGAGCATGCATCAGAACCTTCTTCCACTCCGGAAGAAATAAAGGGGAGGAGAACAATATTCTTAGAGCCACCTATTAATGTTGCTGGTCAAGATCTTAGAAATGCAGTGCAACTTTTGACTCGCATAGTTGCTGGGCAAGCTCAAGGGCAAGCCATTCCTACCACAGGTCCTACTGGTACAGATAGGGCGGCTAGCCTTCGAACACAGGATTTTATTAAGATAGATCCTCCACTTTTACTAGATCAGATCTTAACGAGGACCCACAGGACTTTATTAATCAAATTCAAAGGGACTTAGATGTTATGCATGTAACGGGTAGAGATACAGTGGAGTTAGCGGTGTATAGATTCAAAGGGGAGGCTATATATTGGTACTCGGACTGGAAATGATCTAGGGGTGTTGATGCACCCCCAGCTACTTGGAAAGAGTTTAAAGAGGCATTTATTAATCATTATCTTCCATTAGAATTCGTCAGGCCCGTGCAGACCAGTTTTTAGATCTTCATCATGGGAATATGAGCGTGAGGGAATACAGTCTCTGATTTAATTCCTTGTTGAGATATGCTCCTATTGTTGTAGCTACTATGGATGACAGAGTTCATCAATATGTGGATAGGCTGGATCCATATCTGGTTAGAGATTGTTCTATTGCCGCTTTGACTAAAGATATGGACATAGCATGGATCCAAGCTTTTGCACAGAAAATGGAAGATCAGAGGCAGAGAAGAAGAACACAGGAATTAGAAAGAGGATATTCCAAGAGGGCTACATCTACAACACAGTTGATGGCATCCCAAGGAGTGTTTAGACCACAGTTTTCTGCTAGACCACCTAGGCCATTATCTTTTTATTCTACAGCTTGTGCCCCACCACAATTCAAAAGGTTTAGAAGAAATCAATTTGGGCACGGAAGTAAGAGTCAGAGTTCGTGGATAGTGGGGTACCAAGGGCAAGGGAATATGAGCCAATCGAGACCTCCTCGAGATCCATACAATAAATGTCGAAGGTATCATTTGGGCGCATGTCGGCTGGGGACCAATGTTTGCTTTTGGTGCGGTATGTTGGGGTATATAATGAGAGAATGCCCACGAAAGGACATGGGGGGTATGGTATGACCTACGGGGTTATTTGTTTTATCATCATCATCGATGCCGTATTCAGGAAGGGGTGCATAGCAAATGGGTCGTGTTAGAGGTAATAGAGGAGCCACGAGTTCTAGTGGGACTCAAAATCATACGTATGCTCTAGCGGATCGATAGAATTTAGAGGCTTCCCCAGATGTGGTTACGGGTACGTTGTCTATCTTTTCATTCGATGTATATGCCTTAATTGATCCTGGTTCTACATTATCTTATGTTACTCCATTGGTTGCTTGAAAGTTTGAAAGAATACTCGAACAATTAGTTAAGCCATTTGAAGTGCCCACACCGATTGGGGAATCTATTATAGCTAGAAGGGTTTATCGAAACTGCATAGTAACTATTTGTTGTCGTGATACAATGGCTGATCTTGTTATGCCACAATTGATTGCTGCACAAAAGAGGTATATTTCCATTTTCCAAATGAATCAATCCTTGAATGGAAAGGTGAAATTGGCGCTCTAAGAGGTAGATTTATTTCTTATTTTAATGAAAGAAGAATGATTTCTAAGGGATACATATATCATTTAGTTAGAGTAAGGGAACAGAAGCGGAGCCACCAACCCTTCACGTTGTTCCGGTGGTAAATGAATTTTCTGATGTATTTCCTGAAGATCTTCCAGGTTTACCTCCTGAATGAGAAGTAGAGTTTGGTACTGATGTAATACTAGGCGCCCAACCAATCTCCATTCCTCTGTATAGAATGGCCCCAGCAGTATTACAAGAATTGAAAGAGGAATTGAAAGATTTACTAGAGAAGGGATTTATAAGGCCTAGTATTTCCCCCTGGGAAGAACCAGTGTTATTAGTGCGCAAAAAGGATGGCTCACTGAGGATGTGTATTAATTATCGGCAATTGAATAAGGTGACTATTAAGAATAAATATCCTCTCCCAAGAATTGATGATTTATTTGATCAGTTACAGGGCGCCAAGTGCTTTTCTAAGATTGATTTGAGGTCAGGTTACCAACAAGTGAGGGTCAAAGAGAAGGATATACCCAAGACAGCTTTCCGAACATGGTATGGTCATTATGAGTTTCTAGTTATGTCATTTAGGCTAACAAATGCACCCGCAGCTTTTATCGATTTGATGAATAAGGTGTTTAAGCCATTCCTGGATGTATTTGTGATAGTTTTTATAGATGATATTCTAGTTTATTCTAGATCAGAAGAGGACCATGCCAATCACTTACGACTGGCATTACAGACTCTTCGTGATTGTAAGCTTTATGGAAAGTTCTCTAAATGTGAGTTTTAGTTAAAGTCGGTGGCATTTTTGGGTTATATTATATCTAGTGAAGGGATAAAGGTTGATGCTCAAAAGATAGAAGCTGTGAAGAACTGGCCAAGGCCCACAACGCCTATGGAGATTCGTAGTTTTCTCGGGTTGGCTGGTTATTATTGAAGGTTTGTTGAAGGCTTTTCTTCCATTTCAGCACCCTTAACCAAGCTAACCCATAAAGCATCCGAATTCCAATGGAATGATGCCTGTGAGAAGAGTTTTCAAGATTTAAAGAACAAGTTGATTTCTACACTCGTGTTAGTACTTCCAGAAGGCACCGAAGGGTATACAATGTATTGTGATGCTTCCAGAATTGGTTTAGGATGTGTATTGATGCAGCATGGTAAGGTAATAGCATATGCTTCTAGACAATTGCGGCCACATGAGAAAAATTATCCTAAACACGATCTTGAGCTGGCAGCAGTTATTTTTTCTTTAAAGATATGGCGCCACTACTTATATGGGTTTCATGGTGATATATATACTGACCTTAAGAGCTTGCTATATATTTTTAATCAGAAGGATCTAAATTTAAGGCAGTGGAGATGGCTTGAACTATTAAAGGACTACGATTTTGATATCTTGTATCATCCAGGGAAAGCAAAGATGGTAGCTGATGTATTAAGTTGTAAGGCTATGATGGCGCATATAGAAAGGCAAGGGATGATTAAAGATCTTCACCAGTTAGCTAGTTTGGGATTTCGCCTTCTTGAAACTCCGGATAAAGATCTTATCATATATAATGTTGTGGAATCTTCATTAGTAGCGAAAGTAAAAGAGAAGCAATATGCAGATCCTATTTTATTACAGCTTAAGGAGAACGTTCAGAGTGGTGCGACCACGGCATTTGAGCTTAAGTGAGAAGGAGTACTTCAGTGCCTAAACCGATCGTGTGTGCCGGATGTAGACGAGCTAAGAAAGAAGATTATGATAGAGGCACATTGTTCAAGGTATTCCATTCATCCAGGATCAACCAAAATGTATCAAGATTTGAAAGATATGTATTGGTGGAATAACATAAAGAAGAGCATTGCATAATTTGTAGCTCAATGTCCAAATTGTCAAAGAGTTAAAGTTGAGCACCAAAAACCCGAAGTTTATATGCAATGCATTGATCTTCCAAGCTGGAAGTGGGACATGATCAACATGGATTTTGTTATTGGTTTGCCTCGTACATCTCGGAAGTTAGATTCTATATGGGTGATTGTTGATAGGCTTACCAAATCTGCATATTTCCTACCAGTTAGGACAAGTTACATAGTTGAAGAGTATGCGAAGTTGTACATTAAAGAGATAGTCCGATTACATGGAGTGCCAATTTCTATTATATCAGATCGGGGAACCCAATTTACCGCAAACTTTTGGAAGTCTTTTGAGAGGTGTTTGGGAACATAAGTGAAGTTGAGTACAACTTTTCACCCTCAAACAGATGGACAAGCAGAACGTACCATCCAAACACTTGAAGATATGGTACGAGCTTATGTAATAGATTTTAATGGCAACTGGGATAATCATTTACCTCTTATTGAGTTTGCCTACAATAGTAGCTATCATTCAAGTATCAAAATGGCACCATATAAAGCTTTATATGGAAGGAAATATAGATCACCAATAGGATGGTTCGAAGTGGGTGAAACTCTTTTGTTTGGACCGGATCTTGTTTATCAAGCCATAGAGAAGGTTAAAGTAATTCAGCAACGACTGAAAATAGGCCAAAGTCAACACAAGTCATATGCGGATAGTAGAAGGAGAGGACTACAGTTTTCTATAGGTGATTGGGTATTTTTTAAGGTATCACTAATGAAAGGGGTAGTGAGATTTGGCAAGAAAGGGAAGTTGAGTCCATGTTATATAGGCCCGTATAAGATCACTCAACGGTTTGGACAAGTTGCATATGAATTAGAGCTACCCAAATACCTCTCATCAGTACATCCGATATTTCATATGTCAATGCTTTAAAAGTGCATCGGAGATCCATCACATATCACTTCTACTGAGGATGTGCAAGTTGCAGAAGATCTTACCTATGAGGAAGTGCCTATTGCTATTCTAGATCGCCAAGTTAAGATGATGAGGAATAAAGAGATAGCATCTGTGAAAGTACATTAGGGAAATCATCAAAAGGAAGAGATTACACGGGAAGCTGAGGAAGCGATGAAATCTAAGTTCCCTCATTTGTTCAAAGATGAAGAGGAAGTTCGAGAAATGGAGTTAGAACATTAACAAATAAGTTTTTTTTAATATATGCATAGTATTTATGTGATGATGTGAATATTAATGATGGACTTGAACTTGTTTCAGTTGAATAACTATGCTAACATTCGAGGACGAATGTCCTAAAGGGGGAAGGATGTAACACCCCGTATTCAAGTACGTGTATTGGCGTATTCAAGTACGTGTATTGGTCTTATTTATATGGAATTAATTTTTTTTATTTTATTTATACCGGAATTT
>NC_061117.1:104864438-104956235 GCF_002878395.1 Capsicum annuum
TTTTAATATATGCATAGTATTTATGTGATGATGTGAATATTAATGATGGACTTGAACTTGTTTCAGTTGAATAACTATGCTAACATTCGAGGACGAATGTCCTAAAGGGGGAAGGATGTAACACCCCGTATTCAAGTACGTGTATTGGCGTATTCAAGTACGTGTATTGGTCTTATTTATATGGAATTAATTTTTTTTATTTTATTTATACCGGAATTTGCCCGTCGATGGTTCCATGCGAAGGTTATTGAATAACCTTTCCAACAATATAAATATTTCCAAAAACGGATAGCTTTCAGGTATAATCGAGCACGTTCGAAACCATAAAACGGTGGCCAAGATATTTGGGAATAGTAAATGTGCAAGAAAATTTCCTGCATACAAACTACTGAGGCCAGCCAAATTTTTGGGTCAACTTTGAATGATCATAACTCCCTTAATATAATTAACTGAGAGAAATGTGACCTATGAAAAGAAAGATATTTGAGTCTTCTTTCCAATTCAATTGGTTTCATCCAATTCCAACATCTGAGTAAGGAGTTATACTCATTTTACTTCAGCCTATCAAAACAGATTTTTAGGGTCAACTTCAAATGACCATAACTCCTTGTACAGAATGAATTGGGTGTCCTACTTTATATGCAATGAAATATATTTGAATTATCTTTCCAAAGATACTAATTTCACCCATTTTCGATAACGGAGCAAAGAGTTATGGTCAATCTACTTTAGCTTACCAAAACAGTCCACCAAAGGACAGATTTGACATTATTTAAATTTTAAAGGCATTTTGGTCATTTCCTATTATATTATGGACGGAAATATGTGTATATATACATGTATATGAGTTCAAAAACTCATTTGCTTCATCAATCATTGAGGAAGAACAAACCCTAGCCAAATTTGACCTTTAAATTACTTTTGATTCAACCGTAGAAAGTCCAAAGTAATCCGATAACTGCGTTTGTCATCTCGAGAGCTTCGAACGGAATCTATTATTTGTGCAAACCGGATTGCATAATCAAGAGGTGAATTCTAAAGTATGAATATTGTTTTCCTTTGTTCTTTTTAATATGTATATGTGTGAAAGAGGATTATATGTATTGGTTGTTATTGAAAGGTGATGGAAATAAGGTTATTGACTATTTTGCATGGTTTGGTTGTATTGAATTGTGGAAGGTGGATATGGTAATTGAGTTATGGAAGGTGGATATGGTGATATACTATTGAATTGATGATTATTTATGTTTATGGCTCAATTTGGTTTAATGGATTGGTTGGAAGGTTAAATGAATCCAAACTTGATATTGGAGGATGTTGTATGAATATGCATGGCATGTGAATGTAATTGGAGTATAAGAGGGTTAAAGTGACACCCTTTATGGTGTAATTAAGTCTTACTACTTGACCACTAGTTTGTTGAATTCAAATAATTGAATTGTCATGTTTGGTTGCTAATACTAGATTGCTATATATGTTCATTGTAGATAAGTAATCCGAAAAGATGGGAAGTCTATTTGGGACTAGTATTGAAGGTTGCCAGTTAGGTATGTAAAGCATACTCTATACCATATCTTTGGCATGAAAGTGAACAATTGTTCTATTAAGAAAGTTTCCAAAGTTATTGAGTAACATATGATCCATAATGGTTTTGTATAATATCCTACGTTACCAATGAACTTATTTCCAACCTATAAGATGTCAAGACATTCCAATACTTACTTGTTTTCCAAATCTTACATGTTTATTGCACTAATGAATTTCAGAAGGTATCCGGTTACTCAAACAAGATCCATGTGTTATTAATGACTCCAAAACGTTTCATTGATATACCAATAAGTTCCTACTTCATTGTTATGGCATTGATGACTCCAAAACACTTCATTGATGTGCCAGCGAGTTATTAATTCATTGTTATTGCATTGATGGTCTATTTATATGTCTCTTATTGATGTATCATTGTTTCAAAGTATCAAAAATACGGTGGCGACCAAAATAACAATCTCAAAGATTAATTGAACTAAGTGATGGAAGTTCTCTCTTATCGGGTGGCATACCAGGGGCATAAGCCTATCATGGATCGATCCCTATTTATGTGTTTATGGGTGGTATCCCAGGGGCATAAGCCTATCATGGGTCGATCCCAGTGGATATGTACTAGAGGCAGCCTAATGGTCACAGTACAGTATAGTAATGATTACAAAGATGATAAGAACGAAGGTAAAGTGATTAAATAAATACAATGTACAGGTTGTCACAAGTTCTAGTAAGTGTGGTCCACTCCTATTATGATTTATTCACTTGTTTCTGATTTCTATTGAGCTCCTATATCATATGTGATTATCTACAGCTTTACATGTTTAGTACATATTTCATACTAACGTCCCCTACGGGGGACCTGTATTTCATGCTGCAAATACAGGTACCTCATCTCATACACCGCACAAGTAGGAGCCAGGATATCCAGCTGCTTTTGGTGAGCTCCAGTTTGCTTCGGGGCTTTTCATGTCATATCCAGTCACTTTTGGTATTGTATAGAAGTTATTTATATAGAGGGGTGTGTCCCGACCTTAGTTAAACTATGTGGGTTATCTTGAGGCTTTGTAGACCTAATGTACAGTCAAGGTGGTATTTTGTTAATAGAGGTGATGGCTCTAACGTCCAAGTATTGTATATATATATGTGTGTGTGCTCGAGCTTATACAGGTGATTATTTCCTTTTATATGCGACATGATGTTGTCCGAATTTCGGGTTGTCATAGAGGTATGCATGGGAAGTATAAGGTTATGAGCTGGTTCTCCCGGGCCTCCTCGATTACGGGTGCCAGTCCACCCTAATAGGATTTGAGGCGTACCAAAAACGTTGGACGCTCGCATGGTTTATGTCGGTTACGAGAAACTCACTTTCCCTTTTAAACTTCAAAATTTGATACTAATTTTCCCTTCCTATGAGTTATTTTCCTAAATGGTGAATTGCAAAGTTTTCCCTAATTAAAGTGCTTCCTTGAGGTGGATTATTTCCCTAAATGAAAGTATCTTCCCTTGATATAGTACTTTTTATAAAGCTTTGAGATAAGTTATTTCCTTGAGCTAGAATACTTTTCCATTTGAGATGGAATAATTTTCCTAAAGCTTAAATCATATATTTTCCTAAGGTGAATGAAATGCCTTCAAATATGTTTCCAAGTCATATAATTCCGAATTCCAAGTATATGAGCTCCAAATAATTATGAAATATTGAGCATTGGAGAGATTTTACTCTCCATGAGACATATGAATGAGTTGGAAGTATTATTCAAAGTCCCTTAGCCTTTGGGTATTGAGAATAAGAGAAGATTTCTGATTTCAATGTTAAAGTATGATGACTCATGAGATTTGTGTTACATGCTTCATCTTGCATGACTTATGAGCTTTATCTTGCATGACTTATGAGCTTTACATTTTATACTAGTTCAAGCCATGTGAGTCATCCCATATTACATGCATGATTTGAATAAAGAAAATTGATACTATTTTATACATATGAATTCACCCTTATATACTCAGTACATTCCCAAGTGTTGATCCACATATACGTCTATGTGCTACATTATCTCAAAATGTAGGTGCAAATATTTGTAGTGCATGCACCATATCCGGTCAGGTCGCAGCTTCCAGTCAGCAGGTGATGGGTCCCATTTTTATTCAAGGGCTCGAGTCAGTGATAAAGTTGAATCATGTCGTATTTTTTTATTCTGTCGTATTGAGTTGGGGTGGTTGGGATTCATGACCCATCTAACTATAGTCAGTACTATAGAGGCTTCATAGATAGTAAGTAGCAGTTGATGCATTGAGTTTCAGTTTTATTGTAAAAGCAGAGTTGTAACCTTATGACTTCAGTTTTGTATTGAGCCACTTCATAATAGAGTAATTTTCTCCTTATTCTTTCAGATTTATGCACTTTGTTCAGTTACTTATGAGTTATGTGAATAGAAGGGTTATATTGGGTTCACTTGTGACCCGAGGAACCATGTGGCGTCCCGAGGGGTGATTTCGATCTTTACAGGATCTATGGGTCCAGTGTAACCCCTGAACGGGCCTAGATGCATGCAGCCGCATGAACCGTAGATACCATAGGAGTAGAGGATTCCCAAGTACCCTTCGCTCAACATGATACGTATATACAAGTATAACTTAGGGGATTCTCTTGTACCCCATATGGTCATCATAACCAATGCTCATTCCGGAAAACATTAGTTACCATTGTCCGTCCATTGCACTAACACCTTCACGGTTAGCTATCACACGCCGCCATTATTTTCTAATTAAAATCATTACCATACAACCAAGACCCCTATTGTATTTATAATTAACTAATACTATAAGTAGTGGTATCGTCATACTGACTATAGATTGCAAGCAATGTCCTTAGACAACATTTTAGAAAAGAAGGGACTCCCATGTACCAACAGATTACATTATTAAGTTAGCTTAGGGGATTCCCTTTTACCCCACAAGTATGTTCATTACTTAGTTTGCTTGGGGTATTGCCTTATACCACACAATTCTTTTAATTAAACCAACCATGACCACTAAGACTTTACCATTTGACCATTCCAAACCATTTACACAATTTATACCATTTAGGGTTCCATTACCAAGTAGTACTTTCCAATAGTTCCATTAAAAGTCTAACCATATAGTAAAAACATCCTCATAGGCATTTTATCAAACATGTTGGGGGCATAGTATTTTCAAAGCAAAAACCAAGTACATCTCAACCATTCCTAGGCAACCAAGTGTTCAAACCATCGTTATAATATGCAAATCATAAGTAAAATACATGGGAAAACCATAACCAACCATTATAACCAAAAACGCCAACATATATTTGAAAACCCAAAACCATACAACATTCATGCAATGAAACCAATTCATAAAACATGCCTTTAGTTGGAACTAACAATGAGGGAGGAGTAACATACCTTAGATTAAGAAAAAATCACCCCTATGAGACTTAATTGACCATCTTGAAGGAAACCCTAGCTTTTGCTTAACCCAACAGCCTTGGGAGATTTTTATGGAGTTTCTAAGTCTGTAAGATTAAAATATTAAGGTAAATGATATCCAAAGAGTGATATAAGTTTTGGGGCCTTAAGAAGTTTAATGGGCAAATGCACGGATTACCCCCAACTTAAACTGCATAAAATTTCTGTAGGAGGATACGACTGCCTCCACCCATCTGTACCCTAAGGTACCAGTGGTACCCACCAATCATAGTCTAACAAGAATCTCAACCCTCTACACTGACTAACCTACGACCCCTAAGTCCCACTCATACCCAATTATATGATTAGTACCCATAAATTGTACCCTAGGCAGAATAAAATCACCTAGATTAAGACATCATATGAATTACACCTTATCATATGACCCTTATAAAGAAATCATACCTTGGACAGTAGCCAACTTAACCACACTGATCATCAAGTGAGTGATGACTGCTAAATCGTACCCCAACATATGACTACTACCCCTAGTGGTATGATGTCCAAAGAGTTCAAAACTTAGGAATTTTTCTAAGGATCAAAACCCAGGGTGTTTCAATTCTCCCTCACTAGGATCATTCATCCACGAATGACGGACAAGTTAGTACAAGAATGATTTATACCCCTAGATGCCTATACTCTTACCTTTAATAATGATGCAGAGAAATCAACCTCTATTTAACCAAAATGAAGAAATAAGAATGTCATAAAGAACACATACCTTAAGCACGAATATCTGAATTGGAAAACAAGTGCAGATACTTAGACTTTATGTCCTATTTCTCTTTCCAAGTAGCGTCTTCCACCATGAGGTTCCTCTAAGACCCTTAACCGAGCCACATCCTTGGTCTACCACCAATGAAGCAGATGATCTAATATCTCTATCAGGATCTATCATAAGATAGAGAATATTAGATACCCAAACCTTCCAAAATAACAATCGATGAAGGATCACCTATACACTTCCTCAACATTGAGCATGGAACACCGGATGAATGCAGTTCAAACTAGAAGAAAACTCCAATTCAAATGCAAACTTAACCACCCTCTGAAAATCATAAAATGTCCAACATACTAAGGACTGAGATTTTCCTTCTTACCAAACCGTATTACTCCCTTCATAGGAGACACCTTTAGGAATACCCTATCCCCAACCTAAAACTCCAAGTCCCTATGTCTTACATCTATATAGGATTTTTGGTAACTATAGGCAGCCTTAATCCAATCCCAAATCACCTTCTCCTTCTCCATAGCCTAATAAACCAAGTCCCAATTAAACATATCCACCTCACCAACCTCAAACCACCCAATAGAAGATCTACACCTCCTACTATATAATGCCTCGAAAAGAGCCATTCCAATACTTGAATGGTAACTATTATTGTAAGAAAACTCTACAAGAGGTATAGGCTTAACCCAATTACCACTATAATCAATCATACACGCACGAAGATTATCCTCCAATATCTTAATAATTCTCTCAGCTTTCCCATCCGTCTACAAATGAAAAGGTACTCAAACTAACCTTAGTCCCCAACCCCTTCTAAAATGACCGGCAAAAGTGAGATGAAAACTACGTACCACGATAAGAGATGACAAAAACAAGAACCCCATGCATCTTCACTATCTCATAAAGATACAACCTCACATAATTCTTCACCAAAAAGTTAGTACTCATTGGCAAAAAGTGAGCCAACTTTGTCATCCTATCAACGATGACCCAAATTGAATCAAATTAATTTTGAGACCAAGAACGATCGGTAACTAAATCTATGTTGACCACCTCTCACTTCTATTCTAGCAATTCAATATCTTGATATATTTCTCTAGGCCTCATATACTCAACTTTTACTTGTTGGCACACCATAAACTTAGCTACAAAGTTAGCCACATACCATAAACTTAGCTACAAAGTTAGCCACATCCCTCTTCAGACCATTTCAGTAATACATCTCCTTAAGGTGATGATATATTTCATTGAACTGAGATGAACAACATAGCATGATTCATACACCTCAGCCAATATACTTTCCCACAAACCATCAATGTCGGGAAAACATAACCTCCCTTGATACCACAAGGTACGATCACCACTAAACTCAGATGCCACACTTTTTTTCCACCTACATCACCGTTGATTTTTATCAAAACATGATTTAGCATTTGTTTCTGCATGATCTCTATAACAAAAGATGATCGAACCACTTTCTGTACCATCATATTTCTAGCCTCATAGTTTAGAAGACGAACTATAAGGTTAGCCAAGTGGTGAATATCCTACACCAACTCCCACTTCTCCTTCTCCACATCAGCCAAACTTCTTATGAACAACCTGCTAAGAGCATCAACAACCATGTTAGCTTTACCTAGGTGGTAGTGAAGAATCATATCATAGTCCTTGAGAAGCTCGAGCCATCTCCTCTACCTGAGGTTAAGCTCCTTTTATGTTAACACATGCAACAAAATTTTATGATTCTAGATGATATCCACATGCACTTTATACAAATAGTTCCACCACATCTTAAATCCTAACACCACGGCTAACAACTCTAGATCATGAGTAGGATAGTTCCTCTCATGCACCTTTAACTGCCTAAGAGTATAGGTTATTACCTTTCCATTCTACATCAAAACAAAACCAAGTCCTACCCAAGACACATTACAATAAACCATAAACCCTTATTGCATTCAGGAAAAGTCAAAATTAGAGCCAAAGTTAGCTTCTCAAAGCTTCCTTTACAATTATTGAACCATAAAAATTTCACTCTTTTATGAGTCAACCTAGTCAAAGGGGCAACTATAGTTGAAAAACTTTCCACAAACCTCCTATAGCACTCAACCAAACCTAAGAATCTCTGAATATCAGTTGGAGTCTTAGGTATAGGCTACTTATTTACCATCGCAACCTTCTGTGGATCCACCATGATCCACTCTCTAGAAATAATATGACTTGGTAAAGTTACAGCGTTCAACCAAAATTTATATTTTGAGAACTTGGCATACAACTGCTAATTCCTCAAAGTCTATAACACAATACGGAGGTAATTGACATGACCCACTTCATTCTTAGAATACACTAGGATGTCATCCTTGAACGCAATGATAAATATATCTAGAAATTGATAGAAACCCCTATCTTAAGGGATATCAACCTCCCTAATCTTAAGCTGATGATACTTCAATTAAAGATCTATCTTAGAAAAGAATTTCGCACCGTACAACTGATCAAATAAGTTATCTATCCTTGGAAGAGGATACTTGTTCTTGACTATCACCTTATTCAACTACCTATAGTCAATGCACATCCAAAGGGAATCATCATTCTTATGCATGAAAAACACCAGTGTGCCCCATAGGACACACTAGGATGGATGAAACCCTTATCCAGAAGATCCTTAAGTTGCTTCTTAAGATCTTTCAATTTATTTAAAGCCATAATATAAGGGGGAATAGCATTTAGACAAGTGTCCAAAACAAATTCAATACCAAACACAATCTACCTATTAGAAGGAACACCAGGGAGGTCATTAGGGAAGACCTTAGGAAATTCATTCACTATCAGAATTGAATGCAAAAAAGGACCTTTTACTTAGAATATTTAACCTAGACTAAATGATAGAGACACCCCTCAGATATTAGCTTCCAAGCTCTAAAATATGATATAAAGTTTCCATTAGGAGCTAAACAACCACCTTCCCGTTCAATAATCGGTTCACCAAGGAACATAAAGACAACCCTACGGGTCCGACAATCTAAGAATAAGCAACACAAATCTAACTAATTGATACCTAAAATAACATCAAAATCAATCATATCTAATTCATACAAATCCACCAAAGTCTCCTTACTACCAACAGATACCACACCCCCCTATAGACTCTTTTAGCAATCACAAAGTCTTCTACTAGGGTAAAAATAGAAAAATGATCCAAAATAATCTCGAGATCAAAAATAAAATACACAACCACAAATGGGGTCACATAAAAGAGAGTTGACCTCACATCAAGAAAATAATACACGTCACAAGATAAGAGTTGAAATATATCAGTCATGATATCAGGCGATGCCTCAAACTCCTATAGGGTAGTGAGTGCATATTATTGATTTGGCTAGTGTCAGTACTAGAAGTAGAAATAGATATAGAAGAAGTAGCTGATGAAGAAGCAAATGAAACCTTATTCACTCTCGAAGAAACCTTACTAACAAGGCAGTTTCTCAGCATATAGACTGGCTTACCATATTTAATGTACTCTAAGCCTCCCCTCATCATAGAAACTTTGATTCAACTAATAATAGAACCTACAAGGAGGACATGATGAATCCTACTGTGTCCTACTTTCCTGAGATTGGGCACCCTATCGCTTGATATTATCACTACACTGCTAACACTTGTAACTCGATGTCTTTGAGTAAGGAGCACAAGTTGTGGAGTAATAACCAGAGCTTCCCCACTTATTCTTCAACCACTTACCACTATCCCTACAAATTTTCTATTGACCACCATCTCTGAAATATCCTGAGATTTTACCTTTAAAAAATTTCTTGGAAATTCGTTCTTTAGACCCAATACAACTCATAGGTATGAGATGTATAGTGGGGCATAAGTGGTATGGTGCTATCGTATTCTAAAAATTATTTGTAGGTGGGATGGTATTGATCACTAGAATGGTCACGACATAGGGGTACGAGTCATAGGTCATGGTATGAGTCATATACTGGACTCGTACGATGGATAGTGTGTGATCCTTCTAGTACTTCATTCTACTAGGGATACGGGTAATGGGTACAGATGGTATACTGAGGTTACGACTTGGTTGGATGAGTCATATACTAGAAACTTTTTTACCCAAATTTTGAGGCTTATATACAAGTGGTTAATACCAATCATATAGGATGGTACGACTCGTAAAGGTAAGTCATATCCCTGGGATAGGATTTTGTGTAACTTAAGTGAGGGTGATATGGATATTTCCCTACTTACCCTAATTAGGACCCATAACTTTTAATACACATAAAAGGCTATTTTTCATATTATTCTATTCAATAAAACTTAGAAACTATTCTAAAACACTTCATAATTCTCTCAAGAGCTTTTGGGGCAAGAAGGCTAGGATTTCATCTTATGGATTTATTTAAACCTTTTCTAGGTGATTTCTTTACATCAATTCTTTAGTATAAGGATGATTCTCTTCCCTCATTGTAATTTAAACTAAAGGCATAGTTTATATGATTGATTTTATGGTTTAACTATTTCATGATAATGGTTTTTAACTATTATTAGGGGTTTTGATATTGAATGCTTGGTTATGGTTTCATATGGTTTTAATTATGCTTTTATATGTATTAATGGTGGTTTTGGACAATTAGATTGCATGGTAATTATTTAATGGTCTTTGGAATTGTTTTTGGTTGTGTTTGATAAAATGCTTATATGGATATGTTTATTGCTTTGACTTCTTTTAATAGAACTTTTTCATGTTTTAAGCTGGATAGAAGATTTATACATGGTTTAGAAAGGATAAAGTCTAAATAGTTATGGTTGTGGAGAACATGGAAGTCTCCTAAGTGGATTTAATATGGTAATTGGAAGGGCACCAAAGGTCCCATTAACCTCAATGGTTTGGCTATGGATATTACTTACAAGTATAGGATTGTATGATGATACCACTAATATTGGCCATGATTAATAAATGGTAAATGGATTGTTTGGACATGGTTTTAGTTGGGCATTATTGGTAGGGTATGTAGCTAACCCGTGGAAGGTGGCGGTCCAAGGGGGACCAAAACTGGAAACTCATATTTACAGATATGAGGGTTCTTGATGACCATATATGTTTGTCATATTTTATATTCGGAGATATACTAGTCTTCCCATAGGATATTCCCTGGTCGTACAACTACACATATTGGGGCCTTTTTAGTAGGGGGAGATGAACCCATATCACCTGTGGGTGGTTAGGATGGCCAAGATACATAGTGCAGGTAAAGGTTTAAAGTGGATGCTAAAATCAATCCTTTTTCCCTGCACTTATATATGTATGGTTGTGAGCATTATGGATGGTTTACTTGGTTTTATGACTGGCATTATTTTATCCTTATCATGAGATTCATGATAACTGTCATTCGCTATCCTCATCTACTGACAGTTGTATATCCATACTATTTAGGAATCATCTATCCTACTACTCTTTTTTATCACATAGATTTAGTATCAGTATTTGGTCTAATATGGTGAGCTTCCATCCTTTTAGAAGGCATAATTTCATATTATGGATTTCTTTAGACATTTTTTTTTATTTTGGATATTTATTTTGGCAGTGGTTAGGGGAATGTCCTAACTAAATTTGTTTACTCTTTTGGATAGAGGCTTTGTGGTACTTTTAGGGGTTAGTCTGGGCGAGATCGGCATTAGTGTTGGCCTTGGCATTATAATAAGCTGGGTGGTTGGTATCACCGCACATAATTTCTGACTATGCCATTGTAATAGATTTTGTGATTGAATTTTCATATTATGTTTTGATATTCCCTTTAGTTTATGGTCTATAGTTTGGTTTAGTACGGTTGGAATCGGTTGTGACCCTATCCTAGAGTCTTAATGAGAACAATACCTTTATCTTTTTATATGTTTGAAATTCAACCCATCTAAGGCTAGATATAGGTGGTTGGCTTGGGTAATAGAGGCAATCCCTAATCCTAGTTGGACTTTGGATGCCTATTACGATATGGCTCAGGTCAATTTATGTCAAGTTGGTATCCGATCTTTAGTTTCATGGTCAACTGGGAAGTCCACAAAGCCGTTTTGAGTAGAGTCTCTTTTAGGGGTGCAAAGCATGCCACACTCATAAGAGGGAGGCTGTAATACATTTAAGAATATTTTACTTTCTTGGTATTCTATCTTTAAGCTTGAGTTCTCAAACTTAGAATCTCCTATATTACTTGTTTGTTCGTCTTTTCGATCATACCTCCTAGATCTAGAACACAAGAAAATTCTTTTCTCCCATCTAGGATAATTTTTAAGGAGTACATCCTACGTTTGGAGTACATCTTTGATCTAATGGTCCTATGTCTGATGGTGTTGGAGTTCCTCCTATTCTAGCTAGTTCTCCTTCGATCTCTTAAGGCAACGTGATGAATGCAAAATTTCATCAGTCTATTTATGTCATTGCCTAATTGGTTGATTCTCAGGCTAAGTGGGGTGTGACTAGTGATTTGTCTAATGAGGCAATAAGGTTTGGTCAATTTTTAAAGATAATTTCTCCAACTTTTACTGGGGTAAAGGTGGAGAAAGACCAACAGGGCTTCTTGGATGAAATGGAAAAGATCTTTTGAGTGATGTAGGCAACTAATATAGAGGGGGTTAACTTTGTATCTTATCATTATAACGATGTTGCTTATCAGTGGTATGAGAAGTGGGATAGGGATAGAGTTTATATGAAAAAGAAAATGTTATGGAGGTTTTTTTATGCCTTTTTGGATCATTTCTTTCCTCAAGAGTTGAGTGAAGCGAAGATAGAGGAGTTTGTGAACCTCAGGTAGGGGAGGATGTCTGTGAAGGAATATGCTTAAAATTTCCATCAATTATCAAGGTATGCTCCTGATTTGGTGGATGATATGAGGTTGAGATTGAGTAATTTTGCTTCTTGGTTGAATAGATATTTGATTCCTAAGAGTAAGACTACCTTGTTAATTGAAGATATGGATATCTCAAGGTTAACTATTCATATGTAGTAGGTTGAGAATGAGAAGAGAAAATAAGCAGAGTTTGGGGATAGGTAGGGAAAGCAGAGTAGGTTTTCTGACTAGGGAGGTGCATAGTCTTAAGGAGGTAGAGATGGTGGCAAGCGGCAAAAAAAATGGGGGAGTTCAGGCTCATTTTCTTTTAGTTCTCATTATCAGTCGAGAGACAAGCATCATCAGGGTGGTGATAATTCTAAGGCACGAGTTTCCCAATCTCAGGCGAGCAGAGGTCAGTTAATTTATTTGTGTCCTCCTTATTGGTTTTGTGGTTGCCCTTATTAGCATTATTATTAGGAAGGAAGGGATAAGTGATTTAAGTATGGCCAGGTAGGCCATCATCTCAGGGATTATCTGATCAATAAGGTTGCTATGGGGGAGAATAAGATTCTTGTGGATTAAACTTTTCTTCCTACACAGGGTGGTATGGCATTTACTTCTATTATTTCTTCTGGGTCTAGTGTTGGTCGGAATAGATTGTATGCTTTGGTGCCTCAAAAGGAATCTGAGGCATTACCTAATGCCATTATTGGTAAGTTATAACTTTTCTCTTGTGACATATATTATTTACTTGATTTAGTGTCAACTCTTCCTTTTGTGACTCTATATATGGTTGTGCCTTTTGGTTTCTATCCAAAAGCTATCTCAAATCCTCTTTTTTTCTACATTGTTAGGTGACTCGGTTATTGATAAGAGAGTCTATATGGGGTCTATGGTAGTTGTTGGTGGCAAGTAGACCTTAGTAGATCTGTTTGAGGTGGATATAGTAGATTTTGATATAATCTTAGGTGTGGATTGGTTACATTGTTTTTATGCATCTGTGGATTATCAGACCGATAGGGTTATCATTAAGTTTTCTGATGAACCAGTTATAGAATGGAAAGGTAGTTCCTTAGCTTCTAGGGAAAGGTTTATTTCTTATCTTAGAGCTCGGAGGTTAATCTCTAAGGGGTGTCTTTGTCAGTTGGTTTGGGTTAAAGATTCTAACTCAGATTATCCTTCTTTGTCTTCGATCCATATAGTTAATGAGTTTCCATATGTCATTCTAGATGATCTTCCTAGTGTTTCTACCGATAGGGAAATAGAGTTTGGTATTGATTTGCTTCCTGACACTCATCCAATTTCTATTTCTCCATATAGAATGGCTCCGGCTGAGTTGAGGGAACTTAAGGCGCAACTTAATAATCTTCTGGATAAGGAATTTATGTGTTCTAGTGTTTCTCCATGGGGTGCGCCTGTGTTGTTTGTGTGCAAGAAGGATGATTCCCTTCGGATGTGAATTGAATACAGGCAGTTGAACAAGGTAATGATCAAGAATAAGTATCCTCTCTCAAGGATAAATGATCTATTTGACCAGTTATAGGGTGCCAAGTTCTTTTCTAAGATACACCATCAGCTTAAGATTAGGGAGGTGGATATCCCTAAGACAACTTTTCATACTTGGTATGGGACTTTTGAGTTCTTGGTGATGTTATTTGGATTGACCAATGCTCCGACAGTATTTATGTATTTGATGAACAAGGTGTTCAGGAAGTATTTAGATATCTTCGTAATTGTGTTTATTGATGACATTCTGGTTAATTCAAAGATTAGAGTGGATCATGCTAATCACCTTCGTGTGGTGTTTTAGACATTAAAAGAACAATAGTTGTATGTTAATTTTTTTAAGTGTGAGTTCTTGTTGAATGTAGTGACTTTTATAGGTGGTCATGTTATTTCTAATCAAGGGATCATGGTGGATTCGCAGAAAGTTTTAAGATGAAAAGGTGGCCTAGGCCCATGACTCCATCTGATATTCGAAGCTTCTTAGGTTTAGCCGGGTATTATAGGTGGTTTTTGGAAATCCTTTCTTCGATATCTTCTCTTTTGACTAAGTTGACTCAGAAGAAGGTTAAATTTTCTCTATCGAATGCTTGTGAGGGGTGTTTTGGAAAGTTGAAGGATAAGTTTACTTTGACCTCAATTCTCACTTTGCCGAAAGGCAATGATGGATTTGTGGTTTATTGTGATGCATCTCGGTTTGGGCTTGGTTGTATTTTGATGCATCATGGAATGGTGATTGCCTATGCTTCCAGGTAGTTGAAGATACACGAGAGAATTTTTCCTACTCAAGATTTAGAGTTTTTAGAGGTTGTGTTTGCATTAAAAATATGGCGGCATTATTTGTATGGTGTTCATGTGGATATCTTTTCAGATCATAAGAGTCTTCAACACGTGTTCACTCAAAAATAGCTTAATCTCAGGCAGAAGAGGTCGCTTCATCTCCTCAAGGATTATGATATGAGTCTTGACTACCACCTAGGTATGGCTAATGTGGTTGTTGATGCTCTTAGCAGGTTATCCATGGGGATTTTGGCTCACATAGAGGAAAGTAAGCAAGAATTAGTGAAGGATATTCACCACTTGGCTAATCTTAGGGTTTATCTCTTAGGATCTAAGGATGGTGGTGTGGCGGTACAAGAAGTGGTTCTATCATCTCTTGGTGCAGAGATTAAAGAAAGGCAAGTGCTAGATCCTGTCTTGTTAAGAATCAAGGGTAATGTTGGTGGGAAAAAGTTAATGGTATTTGAGATTAGTGGTCATGGTACTTTATAGTACCAAGAGAGGTTGTGTGTTCCTAATGTCAAGGAGCTACGACAAAGGGTTTTGGTTGAGGCGCATGAGTCACGCTATGTTGTTCATCCCGACTTTACTAAGATGTATCATCATCTTAAGGAGATCTATTGGTGGACTGGCATAAAGAGGGATGTGGCTAATTACATGGCCAAGAGCGTGGTGTGTCAGTAGATTAAGGTTGAGCACATGAGGCTAGGAGTGTTGTATCAAGAAATTTATTTGCTCAAATGGAAGTGAGAAATGATTAATATGAACTTTGTTACCTGTCTTCCTAGGTCTCAGAATCAGTATGATCTGATTTGGGTCATCATGGATTAGATGATCAAGTCCGTGAATATTTGCCAGTGCAGACTACCTTTTCAATGGAGGATTATGCGCGATTGTATCTTCAGGAGATTGTGAAGCTACATGGGGTACCTATTTCGATTATCTCTAATCATGGTGCGCAGTTTATATCTCATTTATGGCAATCTTTATAGAAAGGGTTGGGGACTAAGATTAGTCTGAGGACTTTATTTCATCCACAGTTGGATGGGCAAGCAGAGATAACTATTCACACATTGGAAGATATCCTTCAGGACTATGAGATTGACTATTGTGACAATTGGGTTGAGCATCTACCTTTGGTGGAGTATTCTTACAACAATAGCTATCATTCGAGCATTGGTATGGCTCCTTTCGAGGCATTGTATAAGAGGAGGTGTAGATCTCCTATTGGGTGGTTTGATCTTGGAAAAGTGAACATGTTTCGTCAAGATTTTGTTTATCTGGCGATGGAGAAGGTCATGGTGATTCACAATAGGGTAAAGCTACCCAAAGTCACCAAAATTTCTCTGTGGATATTAGGCGTAGAGACTTGGAGTTTGAGGTCGGGGACATGGTTTTCTTAAAGGTGTCTCCAATGAAGGGAGTGGTGCAATTTGGAAAGATGGGGAAGTTCAGTCCTTGGTTCATTTATCCTTATATTATTTTCTGGAGAGTTGGTAATGTTGCTTATGAGCTTGAGTTTCCATCTAGCTTATGTTTGGTTCATCCGATTTTCATGTTTCTATGTTGAGGAAGTGTCTTGCTGATCCTTCTTCAGTTGTTCCATTGGAAGGATAGGGTATTTTTGATTCTCCGTCTTATGAAGAGGTCCCGGTTGAGATATTAGATAGGCAAGTTTGTCGGATGCAAACTAAGGATGTGGCTTCGGTTAAGGTTCTATGGAAGAACCATAAATACGAAGAAGCTACATGGGAAACGGAAGAGGACATGAAATACAAGTATCCGCATCTATTTTTTGCACCTTGGATTCGTGCAGAAGGTATGTGTTCTTTAACACACCTTTATTTTCAAAGTTTGTTAAAGGAAAGACTAAAATCTTTGCCTATTGTTTTTCAAACTTTGTTAAAAGGATGTTTGATAATGCAAATGAATTTCTGTGTGGTTACCCCTACCTTGTCTGTCATTTGGGGATGAATGTTCCTAGCGGGGGAGGCTAAAACATCCTGGGTTTTGACCCTTAAAAAATTTCCTAGAAATTCGTTCTTCAAACCTAATAAACCTCATGGGTATGAGCCGTATGCTAGGGTATGAGTGGTATGGTCTTGTCGTATGCTGAATAGTGCTAGTAGGTGGGATGGTTTCAATCACTATAATGGTCCCAACTTAAAGGTATGAGTCATTGGGATTGGTTTGAGTCATATCATGGACTCGTATGGTGGACAGTGTTTGATCCTCCTAGTATTTCATTCTGCCAGGGATCGAGTAATGGGTAGGGATCATATATGTGGTTACGACTTAGTTGGATGATTCATATAATGGAAAGTGTTTGCTCCAAGTGTTGAGGCTTAGATACAAGTTGTGGATATAAACCGTACAGGAGGGTACGACTCGTAAGGGTTAGTCATATCCCCAAGATAACATTTTGTGCAACTTAAGTGGGGGTATTCTGGATATTTCCCTGCTTACCCCAATTAGGACCCACGACATCTAATACTCATAGGAGGTTATTTACCCTATTATTCTATTTATTAAAACTTACAAACTATTTCAAAATACTCCATAATTCTCTTAAGAGCTTTTGGGGCAAGAAGGCTAGGGTTTCATCTTACGAATTGCTTTGAAGCTTGTCTTGGTGACTTCTTTCCTTCAATTCTTTGGTATAAGGCATGATTCTCTTCCCTCATTATAATTTCAAGTAAAGACATGGTTTATATGATTGATTTCATGGTTTTACTATTTCACTATTATGGTTTTCAACTATTATTGGAGGTTTTTATATTGAACGCTTGGTTATGGTTTACTCTATTTTAATTATGCTTTTATATAAATTAATAGTGGTTTTGGACATTTGGATTGCATGGTAATGGTTTAATGGTCTTTGGAATGGGTTTTGGTTTTATTATGCCCCTAAGGTGTTTGATAAAATGCTTATAAAAATATGTTCATTACATTAACTTTTTTTAATAGAACTCTTGCATGTTTAAAACTGAATAAAGGATTTATACATGGTTTAAATGGTTTGAAAAGGCTAAAGGCTAAATGGTTATTCTTGTGGAGAACATGTAAGTCTCCCAAGTGGATTTAATATGGTAATTGGAAGGGCACCTAAGGTCCCCTTAACCTAAATGGTTTGGCTATGGATATTACTTGCAAGTAAGGGGTCGTATGACGATACCACTAATATTTGCCTTGGTTAATAAATGGTAAATAAATTGTTTGGACATGGTTTTAATTGGCCATTAATGGAAGGGTATGTAGCTAAGCTGTGGAAGGTGGCGGTCCCCGGGGGACCAAAACTAGAAACTCATATTTGCCGATATGAGGGTTCTTGATGACCATGTGTGTATGTCATATTTTATATTCGGGGATGTACTAGTCATCCCATGGGATATTCCCTAGTCGTGCGGCTACACGCACTGGGGCCCTTTCAGTAGGGGGAGATAAATCCATATCGCCCATGAGTGGTTAGGATGGCCAAGATACATAGCATAGGTAAAGGTTTAAAGTAGAGGCTAAAGTCGACCCTTTTTCCCTGAACTTATATATGTATGGTTGTTTGAATTATGGATGGTTTGCTTGGTTTTATAACTGGCATTATTTTATCCTTATCATGAGATTCATGATAGCATTCATTCTACTGGCAGTTGTATACCCATACTCTATAGGAATCTTCTATTCTACTACTCTTTTCTATCAAGCAGATTCAGTATCAGTATTTGGACTGAAGTGGTGAGCTTCCATCCTTTCAGGAGGCATCATTTTATGTTATGTATTTCTTTAAACACTTTTCTTTTATTTTGGATATTGGTTTTAACCATGGTTGGGGGCTTATCCTAACTGGATTTGTTTTTTCTTTTGGATAGAGGCTTTGTGATACTTCTGGGGTGGTATGGGCAGGATCGGTATTGGTGTCGGCCTTGGCATTAGATTAAACTAGGAGGCTGGCATCATCAGACATAATTTCTCATTGTTCCATCATAATACATTTTGGGATTGAATTTTCATATTTTGTTTTGGTATTCCCTTTGGTTTATGGTCTATGGTTTGGTTTGGTACTGTTGGACTCAGTTGGGTCGGTCACGGTTGTGACCCTATCCCAGAGTCTTAATGATAACAATAATACTATCTTGTTATCTGTTCAAAATTCAGCCCACTAAGGATGGATATAGGTGGTTAGTTTGGGTAACAGGGGGTGGTACCCTGTACTAGTTTGACTTGGGATCCCCATAACAACAAGGCCCAGGGTCGGGTCATGTCAACCTTTGTCAGAGAACATGAACTTCTTACCCCACCTTTCCCCTATCTCAGCCTACTTTTTCTCTTCTTTCTCTACCTGTTGCATATGAACAACCAACCCAGAGATATCCATATGGTTAGTAAGAAAGGCAGTCTTACTTTTAAAGATCAACTTACGAGACAGTCCTGAGGCAAACTTCCTCAACCTGGCCCTCATATCAAACTCAATTTCCCGAGAAGACCGAGACAACTGGTGAAACTTCAAGGACTATTCCTTGACTGTCTTCTTTCCCCTTTTTAGATTAACAAATCAATCTGCTTTTGTTTCTCTCAACTCCTGAGGAAAGAAGAAGTCAAAAAATGCATTGGAGAAAGTCTCCCATAAAGATGATTCCTCTTACCCTACTTTTCCCCTATCCCATTCCTCGTATCATTAGTACGCCACATCCATGAGCTAATAAGTTGTAAACTGCACCTTTCCACATTCATGGCATGCATAATCTTGAAAATATTTTCCATCTCATCTAGAAAACCCTGAGAATCCTCCTCAACCTTAACACCAGTAAAGGTTGGAGGAATTATCTTCATGAACTGGCAAACCCTTGTGGCCTCAAAGGATGGAATAATATATGCACCACGTGCAACCGGAGAAGACGCCAACTAACCAATCATATGGATTGACTTAAGAAACTCTATATTTGTCATGTCAGCTAGAGGAGGACTAGAAGAAACTGGTTGAACTCCAGAATAATCAATGACTGGACCCCTAAACCAAGTATGGATCCCCTGAGTAGAACGTGTCCCATCAACATTATTCCCAGTATGGATGAAGGATTTTCTGTGAGCTTCGGATCGTCGAGGCATGATATGAAAAGAGAAAAAATAGGGACTAAAAAGGATTTCAAGACCATACACCCTGGAGCTTAAAATAGAACACAAGAAAGAGAAATATTCCTAAATATCTTGTAGCCTCTCTCCTATGAGTGTGGCATGCTACACACCCTTAAAAGAGACTTTACTCAACATAGCTTTCTGGAATCCCCAATGGACCATGAACCTAAAGATCTGATACCAACTTGACATAACTCGAATAAGGGGTTTATCGTAATGGGCATCTCAAGTCAATCCAGGATCGAGACCACCCCCGTTACCCAACCCAATCATCCAACACATACCCTGAGTCAGACGAATTCTGAACATATAACAAGATAGTGTATTTTTACTAATCCAGACTTTGGGATAGGTTCATGACCGTGACTAACCCAAGCAAGTCAAACCATCTCATGCCAACCAACAACTATAACCAAACCTATTTAATAACCAAGTTTTTATCTATAACATAACATAAAATGATGGAATAATCATAAATTTAGTCAAAAGATATCATCACCAATACCAATGGAAATACTGATGCTGACACCACTACCGACACCGCCCATTCCAACACATAATAGTTCCACAAAGCCTCTAACCAAAACAAAAATAATATTTGATTGGGACATGTCCCCAACCATAGCCAAAACCAATATCCATGAAATAACTAAAGTATATAAAGACATCTGTGATATGAAATAGATCCTTCCAAAGTATGCAAGCTCACCACTTCAATCCAATAGTTGATCCCAAATTTGATCACTAAGCAGGAAGAGCAGAAAGGCCGATCACTGTATCACATGGGGATACAACTGCCCAAAGATAAGTTAGTGGATAAATGCTAGCAAGTACTCAGTATAAATATAAGATAATGCCAACCTTTAAAATCAAGTAAACAACTATATGTGTTCATATATATATATACTCTATCCCGACAAAGGAAACTAGGTTTAGCATGCATTTAAAACCATTAACGTGGGTATCTATAGCTTAGCCATCCTAGAACCACCCATGGGCTATATGGGTCCAGTACAACCCCCTGAACGGGCCCCAAAGCGTGTAGCCGCACGAACCGGAGATACCATAGGAGTAGGGGATTCTTAAGTGCCCTCCGCTCTCCATGATACTTAAACACAAGTGTAACTTAAAGGATTCCCATGTACCCCGTATGGTCATCATGACCAATCCTCATGTCAGAAAACATAAGTCTCCAGTGTTCGTCCATTAGACTCATACCTTCATGGTTACCTATCATACCCCACCATTATTTCCTAATTAAAACCATTACAAAACAACCAAAACCACCATTCCATTTATTATTAACCAAGTCTATAAGTAGTGGTATCATTATATCGAACATAGCTTGGAAGCATGTCCTTAGCTAGGCTTTTCGAGAAGAAAGGATTCCCATGAACCCATAGATTACATTATTAAGTTAGCTTGGGGGATTCCCATGTACCCCACAAGTATGTTCATTACTTAGTTTTCCCTAGGTGATTCCCTTGTACCCCACAAGGATTTCAAATAAACCAACCATGATAACTAAGACCTTACCATTTGACCATTCCAAACCATTTAGACCATTTAGGGTTCCATTACCAAGTTATAGTATGCAATAGTTCTATTAAAAGTCCAACTATATAGTAAAACCATTATCATAGGTATTTTATCAAACATGTTGGGGGTATAATATTTTCAAAGCCGAAACCAAATACCAATTAACCATTCCCATTAACCTAAGTGTTCAAACCATCATTATAATGTGCAAACCATAAGTAAAAGTTATAGGAAAACCATAGCCAACCATTATAACCAAAACCCCTAACATATATTTGAAAACCCAAAATCATACAACAATCATGCCATGAAAACAATTCATAAAATATGCTTTTAGTTAGAACTAACAATGAGGGAGGAGTAACATGCCTTAGATTGAGAAGAAGATGAGAAGAAAACACCTCTATGAGCCTTAATTGACGATTGTGAAGAAAACCCTAGCTTTTGATTTGCCCAAAAGCCTTGAGAGTTTTTAAAAGAGTTTCTAAATTTTTAAGATTAGAATATTAGGTTAAATAATATCCTAAGAGTGATATAAGTCATGGGGCCTTAAGAAGTTAAGAGGGGAAATATCTAAATTACCCCAAACTTAAACTACAAAAAATTCCTACTGAAGGGTACGACCAACCACCCATCCGTACCCTAGGGTATGAGTGGTACTCAATACTTGTACCTCAAAAAAATTCTCAACCCCCCACACTAACCAACATATGACTCCTAAGTCCCTCTCATACCTAATTATATGATTGGTACCCATAAATCGAACCCTAGAAAGAATAGATTCACCTAGGTTAAGATATAGTACAATATATGAGTTGCATTATACAACTCGTACCCCATCATACGACCCTTATAGAGAAATCGTACCTTAGATAGTAGCCATCCCAACTATACTAGCTATCATACGAGTGATAACCATTAAATTATACCCTAATAGATGACTAGTACCCCTAGCCATATGATGTTCATAGAGTTCAAAGATCAAGAAATTTTCTATATATCAAAACCCAGGGTATTTCAAGAAGCTAGGGGAAATACAATCTAAGTATTCACTTATGACTAATTACAACCGAAGTTGATATATCCACTTGTTTAGTATTGCTACTCAACAAACCCCATTTACTTTTCCAGTTCTGCCTATTGATTACAATAGCTGAGAGCTACGATTCCATACATTCCCTTAGAATTTGACCCCACTTTTATTGGGTTACTATATTTGTTAGAGACTGCATCATCTTTAGAGTGGATCTGTAGCTTGGGCATCACCAAGGTGTAAATATCCTACTAGATGGTTTGAAGGTTATGAGTCGAGGTTATTTGGTCCTAATTTAGTTTATCAAGTAATGGAGATGGTGTAGGTGATTCAAGATAGGCCTTGGACTGCCCAAAGTTGCCAAAAGTCCTATGTAAACATAACGTGAAGAGAGTTAGAGTTCAATTTGGGTGATTAGGTTATCTTAAAGGTATCTTTTATAAAGGGAGTGATGCATTTTTGGAAGAAGGGAAAGCTCAGTCCCCCTTACATTGGTCCTTATTTAATTTTAAAAAGAGTAAGAAGTGTTGCTTATAAGTTAGAATTGCCTGTGAGTTTGAGTTCTATTCATTTTATTTTTTCATGTGTCTATGTTGAGGAAATTCGTGGGTGATCCTTCCTTTGTGGTGCCTATTGAAGATGTTGGTGTCTCAGATTCCCTCTCTTACGAAGTGGTCCAGACAGTGATCTTCATTAGAAAATTTCATAGGTTCAGGACTAAAGATTTGTTATTGGTTATGGTTCTCTAAGGGAACCATAAAGTGGAACAAGACACTTAGGAAGCGGAAGAGGATATGAAGGCTAAGTTTCAATTTCTATTCCATGTGAAGGATTGCAACACTCTCAAATTTCAAGAAATTTATTTTTTCCTTACCATGCATAAAGTATTGATTTTAACCCAAATTGTTTTGATGATGTTAAAAGGGTAATTTGAAACAGCTTTGGAATTTTTAAATAGGGTTTGGGGTGATTTCGGACCCCAGAAGCAGCAAGCCTCCATGATATCAGCGTGCCACAAAGTCTATCATGGATATTATCCTCCATGACTCGAAGGTTGGGTCACTGCTATAGGGTCTATGACACAAAGGTTGTGCTTCACGATGAGGTCTGTGCCATGGACCTGTCAAATTTTCCATGGCTGCTTTTTTAATTTTAAAAGGGATGAGGGGTATAAGGGTTCTTTCACCCATTCATGATTTTTAATAACTATAAGGGCCTATTTCCATTAGTTTTCATCCTAAGAAGTTCATTCTTATCACTCTGAATTGTTCTCTCTCAAAATACCCTTTTTAGATCAAGGCTAGGACTTAAGGATGTCATCATCTAGGGTCCTAAAGGAGTTATTTTCTTTGTATTTCTTGCAAATTAAGGCATGTATCTCTTTCCCTTGAACTTATATTTTCTTAATGTCATGAAATTGGTTATTATTCAATGTTTTATTCATGTGTTTTGAACTATGAGTTGAGGGTTGTGCTTATGTTCGGTTTAAGTACTTTCCCATGGTTTATTATACAATAATTATTATTTATTAATGTTTTTTGAACTTTGTCGAATACATAGGAGTGATAATTAAATGGAAGGGGTTATGGTTAACCCCAATTTGATGATTTTGCCTTTGTATATGGTTTGGAAATAATATGCCATCAACCTGCTTATGATATTGTCAATGAATATGATCTTGTCATATATTTTTGTATGTTCACTTGTATTAAAGCATTGGTGTATAAAGGTTAATAGATATCAGGGTACGATTGATCCCTCAATTTTGTAAACTATGGTAATGGGTGTACAACAAAATCCCCAAAATGATTGGTTTGGTCTACTTCCTCAAAAATAATGCATTGCATTAATGGTTAAATGGATAAGAAATATAATGAAAACCTTGCGGGGTACAAATGAATCCCCAAGTGATTTTTATAATGAAAAACTTGCAGGGTGCAAAGAAATCCCCCAAGTAATTTCTATCATGGAGTCTACAGGGTATCAAGGAATCCCTTAAGTATTGGCTAATGACATTTCTTACAAGCTATAGTTGGTATGACGATACCACCTAATAATTTCTTTGAAATTGACTCTTGGAATTTGGTAAATGGGTTTTATGTTAAATGTTTTAATTGGGCTTTAAGGGGGTTGTGTTAGCTAGTCGTGAAGATGTGAATTTGAATGACTGAAACTGAAAACTTAGGTTTGCCGATGTGTGGGTTGGTCTTGATGAACATGTACTTATGGGGTACACGAATACCCAAGGTATATATATATATATAATTATATCGCAGTTGCAGAAGGGTACATGGGAATCCCCAACCTTATATAATATCTTTGGTATGTGTAGCTAACACATATTGGGCTCGACCAGAAGCTTAAAACTTCACCCACATAGCTTATGGTATTTTAGAACAATCAAGATACACAACACAAGTTAAGATTTTAAATGTTCATACAAAGCCTTGTTCCCTACCCCGACATGCGTTATATCTATGTGATTGTATTTGATTGTATACATAATATTTGAATGGTTTTTTCATCATCCATATCATCATTTGTTCCCTCATCCCCAAGTTACATGCTAGCACTCTAACCGCTAACCGTCTTCTGATACTATATCCCTACATGAGTTGACTTTTAAGTGGTGAGCTTCCATGCATTAAAAGTCTAAATTTCATGGTTTAGTCTCATATGTCTCAAACTTGTTTGGACTTTCTTTTGTCTACATCGGGAGCATGTCTCGACACTTTATTGGTAATCATTTTTGGTAGAGGCTTTGTTGGATATTGTGGACATAGGTATGGCGGTTGTCTTTTGGTATTGTTTTTGGTATTGTAGATAGTTTTAGATAATGATTTTCTATAGAATTTTGAGTTTATTTTTCATATCTTGCTTTATATTGGTATTTCTCTATTGCTATGATTCCTCAGTTATATTGGAGTAGTCTTAAGGGGTGGTCTTTAGTCATTGATGGACTTGGGATTCCCGTCATAGCTAGGCCCTGGTTTAGGTCATGATAAAGTTTATATCAGAGCCTAGGTTTTGGTGTCATGGGGTGTCCATAAATACGTTTCAAGTAGAGTTTTTTTATGGGTGTACAGCATGGCACACGTATATTGGAGAGGCCATAAGGCATTTAGGAATGTTTCCCTTTTCTTAGTCTTATTTTCGAGATATAGAGTCAAAGGTCTCGAATCTATCTAATTTTTATTTTTTCACCTTTTAGATCATGCCTCCCAAATGATCTAATATTCATGAAAACTCTTCGGTCCCAACTGAGGACAATATGGATGAAGCCCGTCCTACTCTTGAGGTATAGACCCGGTCTAGGATGGCTGCTTTTGACTATCCCAGTAGAGTTCCACCTGTCCCCACTGATACTTCTCTAGTTGGTGGGAATCATACTCATCCACCTCAAGGAGATGTTACTAATGCTGAGTTTCACCATTTTATTCATTAGTTGAGCTAATTGGTGACATCTTAGTCATGTCAGATGGGTTCTGCTAATAAGATGGGTTCTACTTATCTATCTTAGTCATATCCCGGCATATGATATTATAAATGTATGTATTGCATAAAATTATATGCAGTAGTTTTGACTTGGTTTTTGGATCAATAGCATTATTCTATCCTTTTCCATTAGTTACATGCTAGCACTCCAACTGCTAACCGTCTTCAGATGATGTATTCCCATGCGATGCAGGGTCCTAAAGCAAATCTACCTTTCCTGCACTGTTGATTAGGTTTTCATGGTTAGTTTGTGGGTTGACTTGAATTAGTGAGATTTTATCATTCAGAAGACTTCATTTCTTCTTTTTGCTTCTAATGTCTTAGACATTATTTATAATTTTTTTTGCTATGGTTGGGGGCATGTCCCAACACTTTATTGGTACTCAATTTTGTTAGTGGCTTTGAGGATACTATGGACATGGGTATTATGGATGTTTTCGGATATTGATTTGATATAGATTCTTTTTGGATTTCTTCTTACCTTTTTTCTTATATTGGTATTCATCCACTGCTAGGTGTTCTTAGTTATATTGGAATAGGCTTAAGGGGCGGTCTCTGGTCCTCGGTGGACTTGGGATGCCTGTCACAGCCAGGCCCTGGTTCGGATCATGACAGTTGTACCAAAATGGGTCTAGTGGAGTCTTGTAAAACGGTAGTTATCTGTATTTTTCTTTGATAGGCTATATGAATTTAAAAAATTGTTCTTTCTTTTTTATTTCATGTTGTAACTTGATTCTAATTGGTATCTAGTGATCTGATTTTGTGTTTGACCTTCATTTATTTGTCCACAATTGGTGAACACTAGATTAAATAAAGAAAAAGCAACAACTTCAGCAGCAGAAAAGCTCTTCAGGGATGAGGTAAAGTTGGTAAATGGTAAGAAAGAGAGAAAGTAACACCTATAAGAAGTGGAGATCAGGAAGAAGATGACCAAGAACGTTAGAGGTGAGTTTCACCTCACTTACCCCAGGATTATATTGAGGAGGATGAGGCAGTTGATGAGGATGGTTTGGGACCGAAGATGGCAAAAACAGCTGGTAGTGAAACTTTCTACCTTGTGTCTTCTATGGTTATTCAGTAGATTTTAGATTTGCTGAGTGGGTTAACCAATATTTGAGCCACTCACACTATGCCGACCTTTTAGGTTTCAAGTACTTATCCCACTACCACTTTAGATTCCAAAGTGGATGAGTCTTTGAAGACTGATGTATTCCTCCATCTTGTGTTAGGCCCTATGTTTATTGGTACTAAAATGAGTTGTTGAATAAGTATTTCAAAATGAAGCATCCTTCATTTCATGATTTTAGGACATAAAGAAATATTTGATTGCATCATTGATTTCTATAAGAGTTTACACAAATTTTAGGGTATCAATTGCCCCATTCTCCATCAGTTATCATACGTAAATTCATCCCCTCTTAGGTATTGAGCTCTCTAAAGCTAAGAAATATAGGTTTAGATGCTCAATCCCAGCAGCATCAGTGATCCCGAGTACCTTTATTTATATCTCTACTGTGGTGGGTCCTAGTAGGAATCATAACAAGAGTGCAACTAATCCATTGTTTATAAACCCCTTCTAACTCAGTAACTCGCACAGGTAGGACCTATGCACGTTTGATCTTTGGCCAAAATCATGCCCGGCCCCCGGGCCAACCTCAAAAACCATGTACTATTCGAGACTGGTTAGACTAACAGTATTGTACTAAGGTAACTCAGATCATATACTTAACATGCATGACTAGGAACATGATTGCTATTTTTAGACATCAAGTATATGAATTCCATGTTGGGTTTGATAATGTCCATGTTTAAAAATGATTAATTGGGTTTCAAATCCATGTTTAGTTACTACACTAACTTTAGTGTCTCACTTAGTAACCATTTTTCACTTTATTTCTGTCCATATTTCTCATTTTTTATTTTAACACACATTCTGGTATATATATATATAGATATGGGATTGAATATGGGCGAAAAAAGGATACCATCAATGCCTTGATGTTCTAAAGTTTAAAAGATTTCATTCAGTCTCATGAAAATCGTGCATTAATCCAAATTCAGATGTTCCCTCAGATCCTTTCTCAAAATCATATATTCGTAGGGTTCCATTACAAGTGGTACCAGTTGAGTTTTAGGGTCACCAGTGTTAGGGTGATAATCTTGAAATTCTTTAACAATTTTAGTTAAAATGGGCGAAATGGGGAGAACTGGCCGTTATCTCCTTTTGCATCACTCAAGAAGGGAGGTTCCACATACCTGAACATGACCTACATAGTCTTCGACATTCAGGTTCCCAGGAGTGAGGGAATGCCATTATCAAAGCCAAACTCATCAAATTTTGGGGGTTTATCATGTGGTCCGGGTTAATGATTCTACTACTTTACCTCAAATTAATAAATTCTAACACTTTGGCCATGCTAATATCACGGAGGTTAGCCTCAATACCACACCAATATCATAGAGATTAGCCTCTATGACATAGCCTTATTCCGGACCTTAACTGCGGCTCATTATGGAACTTCGCTAGTTTCATCAGAATCAGGAATGTGTCGTTGGTTTATCTTAGTAAATTATTAGATTTCATCGGATAACTATAGACTCAAAATTTAATAGTTAACTAGAATCAAGATAAAGGTTAGTAAGGAGACATCCTGAGAATCACAAGGTAAAGGGTAGGGTCCTCGGGAGTACATGTATATACCGACCTAGTCATAATATTGGATTTCCAATAACTATCATCATCATCATCTACTTTTTCCAATATCGCAGATATGTATCCCACCTTCCAATGGAAATTTATACATCCTTGTGGCGGTTGATTATGTCTCCAAGTTATGGCCATTTTATAGAAAGCAGTCAAAACTGCCCAAGTGCGACAATGAGGGCCGATGGACCGTCGCTAGCAGTCATTCATGTTATCAGTTATATCAGTTATCAAAACTCATGTCATCAGTATTCATCGTCAGGACTATCAAATGCAGTCAACAAGACCAGTTCTGAGGAGTTTGTGACTTTCCAACTACAAGAGAATAACAAGCAGTGGTGGAGAGAATATGTTGAGTATCTGCCATCGACCCTACCTCCTTTGACTTGGGCTGAGTTTCTTGCCTTATTTTCATAAAAGTACCACCCAAAAACCTTTGTGACCATATGAAAGATGAATTTTTATCTATTGAGTAGGAAATTATATTAGTTATAGCCTATGAGTATAAGTTCCATTCCTTTTCTTCCTATACAACCTAACAGTTAGGTACTAAGGAGGAGGGGGTCCGATTTTTGTTAAATTTTTAAATATTGATCTTCAGGTATTATCTATTTATATGACTTCTTCAAGAAAGGGTTTTAATGGGGTGTATAATTATGTGAAGAATCTTGAAGGAGTCAAGTAGGTTGGTTAGGCTAAGGCATTAGTCAAGAAGCCCTGAAATGCAGGTAACTTCAGCGGTTCTTATTCTAGGGGTCAAAACCAGCAGGATTATCTGTCTCACCCCATTTAATCAACTTTTACAACCTCTATAAGTTTTCATTCAGGGGTTATTTAGCAGCCCTTAGTTACTACAGGTCAAAGGGCTTGTTACTCATTTTGTCAACAGGTTTTCCCTTGAGCAGGGTTATTAGTATTTTTATTCTGCAGGGCACTTTAAGGGAGAGTTTTCTTTGAGGAAGAAACATAATTAGGTATAGTAATATACTAGGGATATGATTCTATAAGTTAAAGGTAGAGGTGGTAACTATAAGGTTCATTCATATGGTTGATGGGGTAATAATCAGGAAGGTCGTGACAGAAAGAAAGGTAATGGTAATACATGTGTAACACTGTAAAAATTTAAGCGAAGATAATAAACCTAATTAAAGTAAAATTAGAATAAAACTTCAGGTTTTTTTATAATATGGTAATTTATTTTGACATGTATTAAGGACAAAAGTAACACCTAGCTCATAGCCAAGTCAAAACCTCCCTTACTGATT
This sequence comes from Capsicum annuum, assembly GCF_002878395.1. Lineage (NCBI taxonomy): Eukaryota > Viridiplantae > Streptophyta > Magnoliopsida > Solanales > Solanaceae > Capsicum > Capsicum annuum. The sequence goes on from NC_061117.1 coordinate 104,894,466, forward strand.
GACTTCTAGTGAAGTATCTTGCTATAGTCAACTTTAAATGAGAATAACTCTTAGACTCTGCAGCAATTTTGAACCCAAGACCCACCAAATTATAGATATTTCAATTATCTGTCCAACTCATCTAGTTTTGCCTGAATCCAATATAAGAGTAAAATGTTATGCTTAATTTATTTAAGGTGGCTGTCTTCTAAAGTGTGATAGTTCGGGTGACAAACTATCATAGCGGTGATGGCCCGTTGGGTCTAGCCTTTAATCATAAGTAGTAAGAATAAAATTGTCTTTCTTTGATGGTTTGAGTGATTGTTGGTCGAGGGATTGATGGTCTATTACCTGAACCGTCAGCTGAAACTATTATGCACTGTTATAACATTCTCAATGGTGTTGTTTGGTCTTTTTCTACTCTTTAAACACCAAAACTATGTCATTTAAGCAATACTATGGCTAAATATAACACCTAAAATACTCCTAATCCTTCATTCACTTCACAACACACAAAATTACTCAGAGAAATATCTGACTTTTCTTCATCAAACAAGAAATTAGGGGTTTTCATCTCCAAGTTTAAATCCTCCAAACATTAGTTCAAGAATAAAAAATAATCAGGTATGTGGGTACTTAATGAGGATATCCTTTTATCATTGTGCCCAAATTAAGGTTTTTCATTTATGAATCCAATGATTCCCACGAACTAAGGTTTTTACCCAATTATGATTCCAAGCTTAAATTCATATCTCCATGATATATTTCTAATTTATGAGCATATTTTCATTATTATTTATGATTTCTTATGACTATATTATAGCATTCATAATATTCTCTTGTCCATGATTGATTTATATGATATTACTTCAGATTGAAAGCATATGATCAAGCTATGCATGATGTTTTAGTTTTTAGGACTATTAAGCATTATGTATCATGATATTTTGGATTTTACTTTATATTTGTTTTCATACCATCTTTTCCTATAAAATTTAGAATATTTACACAATTGGAATTATGAACCCTCAGTATGTTGATAAATGCATGATTTTGAAATATGTTATGAAATTTCACATTTCTCTTTAAATTATAAAATTAGTCATGATAGTTGCGCTCTTCAAAGATAGCAGATTATGAACACTCGATGACCTAGTATACATGTCTTATCAATCAAACACTAAGTCCCTTAGTTTTCATAATTTACAATGCTTTCAGATAAAGCACTTATCTTTCAATTTTAGAATAATAGTACTATTGAGCATTTTAGCATATTATTTTACTTTTAGTTTGGGCTACTACTTAGCACCGAGACGATGTTGGTTCATCAAACCCAAGCCCCAAACTACATGCCACTATAGGTTAAAGGGGTCCTCATTAGATGAGAGTGTCTCCCTAACCTTTAATGGGCTCATGAGATAATTCATGCCAATCATGGTTTATAACCTTGGAAAGGTACATAACACCCTCCCAACTTGGATTACAGGTTGGATTCCAAGTTAATCATATGGTCTACGTTAGTTATAGTAACCTACTATAGTTTTAGACTCAATATTTGTAAATGACCCTCAGTTTAGTTTTTTCATGCTTTTAAACTATGACTTTTCATATTACCATTGCATATTAGTATTTATGTATTTCACATAGGGTCATTGTACTTTAGTTCAACTCTTTTAAAATTAGTTAATATTTAGTACAATTTTAAGCATCTTCAGCATCAACATTAAATCATCTAAAATATTTATGATTGTAAAACTTTTTAATTCATACAAATGTTTTTTATGATTTAGAAATTTCACTATGCCTCATAGCTTTTACGTATAAAAATATTTCAAATGCATATTTCAGTAACTAGTTTATGTCCTCAATTTTAAAGCATATATTAAGTGTTTTTTAGAATGAGTGCATATCTCATATACTCAGTACATTCAAAAGTACTAATCGCATACCTATTCTGCCTATATTTTTCATATGATGTAGATTTAGGTGCTTACTATCAAGAACATAGTCAAGCCGATCATAAAATTTAGCCAACAAGTGATGAGTTCTATTATTTCGAGGACTGAAGTAAATTTTAGTTCCATTATTTCATTTTATTATTCTTATGTATTTCTTAGTGATAGTTGAGGTTCTATGCCAAATACCTATAGTTAGTATTTGTAGAGACTTCATGGATAGCTAGTTAGAGTTACCATATGTAGTTTCACATCCTCTTTTTATTACATCATAGTGTTGTAAACTTCTAATAGTAATGTATAAAAATAATTTATCTCATGATTAAGCTTCCACTCGGTCAATTTAGCTTTTATATATGTTTTAATTAGATGCTTAAGAATTATGTTAGTACCATGGGTTAGCTTGAGATAAATTATGGTTCTAAGCATTGTATTATGACTAGGAGGTAGTCTCGTCTCTTGAAAACAAGGAAGGATGAATCATAGCCAGATTAAGAGATTGCCTATGATAGAGCTCACTATTATGCCTTTGTAGTCAAGACCAAGGTTGAGGCATTTGAAGCTATTAGTACAAGTACTATTATTATTTATGACTAGATAGCTTTTATTTTATTTGAACAAGGTTCCACTTAATCATAAGTATCTGTTGGTTTTGCTTTGGTTCTGGATTTGGTCTAGGATATAGTCGATTATCATATTTATATTTCTATTCAAGTTAGAGATTCAGTGGTTGTGCTCATGTGTATTATTGGATGTTTTGTGTTGTTTAAGGGTGTAATGACCCTCTAGGTCAGTTTTTATTATTTTTCTTATTTTCATTATTTATATCTTTTTTTAGCTAACTTGTCCCAAGTTATTCATAACTTATTGGAACTAATAGTTTGGTTAACGGGCAGTTCATTTAGTTTTTAAAGCAAATTTCTTATTTTGAAGCCTTCCTTAGTTTAAATTAGATACCAGACAAAAACATTAATCAAATGATGTTGTATGCCAATTCTGATTATTCCAACAGCTTTAGGACATCAATTTTTGGCTAGGTGGGCCCTTAGTTTAGGTCCTGAGGTTTCTAGATTTATTTTTGGCTATTGGATATAAGTTAAGAAAAATGGAACATGGGTGTGGGACCCACTTTTTACCAAAATGATCTCAGATGGAAATTATGACTGCTCCATTAAGTTCAGGTTTCATTAGACCAAGTGTATCTCCTTGGGGAGATCTTATTTTGTTTATGATTAAAAAATGGCTCCATGCGTATGTGTATTGATTATAGCCATCTTAATAAGGTGATGGTGAAGAACCGATACCCTATACATTACATTAATGACTTATTTGACCAACATTAGGGAGAAACAGTGTTCTCTAAGATTGATTTAAGGTCTGTTTACCATCATTTAATGATTTGAGATGAGGATTTCCCAAACATAACCTTTATGACCTGCTATGATCATTATGAGTTCTTGGTGATATCTTTTAGGTTGACAACCTGTCCAATCACATTTACAGATTTGTTGAACCGTGTGCTTAGGCCTTATTTGGATTTTTTTGGGATTGTGTTCATCGACGAAATCTTTTTATATGCAAGGAGTAGAGAGGACCATATGCAGTATTTGAGGATTGTGCTCCATACTTTAAGAGATCATATACTTTTTTTCCAAATTCTCTAAGTGTGAGTTTTGTCTTGAGTTATTGACATTTCTTTGTCATGTGGTATCTAAAGATAGGATTATGTTAGACCTAATGAAGAGTGAGGCTATTCATGATTGGGAAAAACCTACTTCTTTGACTGAGGTTCGTAGCTTCATTGGTTTGGTCGGTTACTATAAATAGCTCCTTAAGAGTTTTTCTACCATTGCAGCACCAATGACCAGATTAACTCAGAAGGAGTTTCTTTTTTGATGGTCCGAGGAGTCTGAGTCGAGCTTTAGAAAGCTCATGGGATTTCTCACTTTAACTCCTATTTTGGATCTTCTTATTGAGAGTGAGGGATTCACTATGTATTATGATGCATCTAGTTTTGGTTTGGTTTGTGTATTGATGTAGCAATTTCAAGTTATTGCTTACGGATTAAGACAATTGAAGTTGCACAAGCACAACTGCCTCACTCATGATTTGGAGCTGGCGGTAGTAGGTTTTGTGCTTATGAATGGAGACTTTATCTTTATGGTATGCATTGTGAGATCTTCATGGATCATCATAGACTTCATCATCTTATGATCCAAAATGAGCTTAATTCTAGGCAGCGTAGATGAATGGAGTTTCTTAAGGATTATGATATCTCAATCTTGTATCATTAAGGTAAGGCAAATGCGGTAGCGGACGCCTTGAGTTAGAACATGAAATATATGTGTAGCATGGCTTATATTTCAGTTTCTCAGAGATCATTGGCATGGGACATTCATTCTTTAGCCAACTTAATGGTAAGACTTGATATTTTAGACCCCAGGAGGATTTTTGCTAGTGTTAAGGCGAGGTCTTCACTATTTGAGAAGATTTAGGGTCATTAGTTTTAGGATAAATATCTTTGCATATATTCTGAGGTTATTTTAAGATTTAATAGCCGCATTTTTATTTTAAGGGTTGATGATTTGACTCAATCGATTCTACATGAGGCTTATAGCTCTGAACATACTATTCACTTGAGTACAACTAAGATGTATAGAGACTTGAGAAAACATTATTGGTGGAGTGGTAAGATAAGAGATATAGTATACTTTGTAGCTCATTACCTATGTTGTCAGTAGGTAAAGATCGAGCATCAAGGATTGGGTGGCTTTATCTAGATATTACCTATTCCTAAGTGGAAATGGTAGGGGATTACTATGGACTTTTTTAGTGGTTACCTTATAGTTCCCATGGTTTTGATGGTATTTGGGTAATTCTAGATCATTCGACCAAGTTGGCATACTTTTATCCTACCAGATGTCCTTTAGTTCCGAGAGGTTGGCTCGTATCTTTGTTAGTGAGATAGTCTATTTGCATGGTGTACCTATATCCATCATTTAATATCGGGGCTTAGTATTCACTTCTAGCATTTAGAGAGCTTTTCAGGAAGAGTTGGGAACTCAGGTTGATCTTAATACAACCTTCCATCCTCAGATCAACAAATAGTTGAAGCTGACTATTCAGGTTCTTGAGGATATTCTCTTGGAGGACCGTAGGAGTAATATTTTTTTGTGGAAGAGTTCACATATAATAATAACTACCATTCGAGTATTGAGATGGAGCCTTTTGAGGCTTTGTATAGTAGCATTGATGTACTTCGATTAGATGGCTTGAGATTTTTAAGACTAAACCCAGTGATATTAACTTGCTTTAGGATTTGTTAGATAGAGTCAGAGTGATTCGGGATAGGTTGAGGGTAGCTCAGATTAGGCAAACAACCTATTTGGATCGTAGACTTCATACCTTAAGATTTAGAGTTGGTGATCGGGTATTTTATATATTATCACCCATAATAGGTGTGATGAGGTTTGGGAGAAAATACAAGCTCGGGCCCAAATATATTAGACCCTTTGAGATTTTGCGCATAGTTAGTGAGGTGGCTTTTGAGTTAGCCTTACCCCCAGATTTTGTTGTTGTCCAATTGGTTTTCCAAATTTTAATGTTGCAGAGATATATTCCTGACCTATCTCATGACTTAGATGGGACACATTTTAGTTGGATGAGTAGTTGACCTTCATGGAGGAACATGTGCTCATACTGTCTAGTGATGTCAAATGGTTGTGTACTAGAGAGATTCTAGTAATTAAAGTTCAGTAGAGGCACTGCCTAGCAGAGGAGGCTACTTTGGAAGTCGAAAGAGAGATGCAGACCCAGTATCCTTACCTATTTGAGGCTTCAGGTACATCCTAATCCTTTAGTTTCATAGAAGAAAGTTCTTTTAGTAGTGGATATTGTAATGACCCTCCAAGTCATTTTTGTAATTTTTTCTTATTTTTTCAATTCAGAGCTTTTCTAGAAACTGATAGATCTATTACTGTGCAGTTCATTTGATTTTAGAGCTAATTAACTATTTTAATGCCTTCGATGGTTCAAATGGCTATCAGGTATAAACTTTCATCAACTGACCTTGTATGTCAATTCGAATTATTCCAACAGCTCCAGAACATTGATTTTTTGCTAAGTGGACCCTTGGTGTGGGTCTCGAGGCTTCCAACTCATTTTGTACTATTTTATGGAAGTTAATAAAAATGACACATTGGTATAGGACCCACTTTACATAGAAATGACCTCAGATGAATATTTTGACGATGCCATTAAGTCCAGAATGTCAAATTTGATAAGGTAGCATAGTTCTTTTCATATATGAGATTCTGAATAAATCTCGAGGGATTTGTAGAGACTTGGAAAAATTTCAAGTCTCAGATGGTGCTGGTCTACCCATTGAGCACCCTTCTGGTCCACTTAAGCGAAGGTGCTGCTAAAGCGGCTGACCCATTGCCTAAGTGACCATGTCGTCCAAGTGGAGGTCCACTTAAGCGGTGGCTGCTAATTTTGTAAGGGACCGCTTAAGTGGTACCTATGTAGGCATTAGATGCTATTTTAGAAACACTAGGCTGCTTAAGAATGACTGCTAAAGAGGCTTGTGTCTGCTTAAGCAGCATCCATGTATATGGGAAGGGTATAAAAACCCTACTTAGCCTAATTTACCCATTTTTCATCCATTCTGAAGAATATTGAATCCTAGAATATGGGAAAACTTGGGATAATTAATTGTAGGTGATTTTGGAGCTTAGGTAAAGTGAAATAATGGATTTCCTCTTCAAATTTGATGTAAGCTTCCATCAATTACTTGGTTAATTCTCCATCTCTTTAAAAAAATCCATAAAAGCTTGGTGGCTTGATTATAGTGCCATTAGAGTTTGAAATTCACTCTTTTTTTAGGTAAATGTTCCTTGAGCATAGAGTGACGTTCTGTTGATATTTCCAATACAATTATGTAAATGGGATCCATATGGGATTTTTATATAATTTTGGTCCAAAAGCACAATAGTACAATATGGCTATTACTATTTCTGTTTTGATAAGTAGATTATGATTTTGATAGCATGGTATCTTACAGAATTATTTGGAAAAGGAAATTGTGGTTTAGCAGATTCTTTGGACTTTTCTTTCGTATCCTGGTAGGCTAGGTTTACCATTTCTATAGATTGAGCTAATTCGTAGTATAATAATGTTATTATGGTAGATGTGAGATTGGATTTAGGTATCATAAAAATGATTTGTAAGTTTAGTTTTATTTATACTAGTTAGGCCATCTTAGAACCGTAATTTAGGTAAAATTGATTTAGTTGCTCATGTTTTAAGGAGAATTGCTATCTTAGGGCTAATTATGGGTTAATTAACGTCTAGAAATAAATTTAGAAACCTTAGCCTAGTCATAGGTAGAATTTGTCTAAAATAGATTTTGGGGATTGGAAGTGGGCCCCTTTGGTCTACCTTAGACAAAGACTTGTGCTATCTTTTGTCGACTAATTTTGGCAAGATATACCTAAATTAATGTTTATTTGGGACTTTAAGGAGATTGAATGCTTATTGAATTTGCTAATTTAGTAGTTAAGAGTTATTGCTAATTTCAGGTAAGGTCCAGTGGGTAATTATTGTGATTTAGAGATATGGCTTTTGATTATGGTTTATTTTTATGGTTTATTGATATGTTTTATTGATATATGAGTTTTGGTTCAAGTCTGGCAATTGATGATGATATTGATATACAAGTTTCAGTTATAGTCCGACAACTGATGATGATATCGATAAATGAGTTTCGATTTAAGTTCGTCAATTGATGATGATATTGATATATGAGTTGCGTTTCAAGTCCGATAATTGATGATGAAATTTATACTATGAGTTTCAAGTTTGGCAAAAGATGTTATGATAAGGATACTATTAGGAATGTTATGATGATAATGATATGAGCTTTGTTTCAAGTCTGGCATTGAGAGTTGGGTATTGTATGATACGGTATGGATAGTTTGAAGTTTACAGCTGATATTCGATAAAGCTGTGAATCTTTGTTCATTTATTTTCCTTTGGTTGTACCCTCCGGGATTATAGGGGCCCATATTGGGCTATTGACTTTTCCATACTTACTGGCTTATGACAACAAATTTAGTTGTTAAAATTGTGTGATCTTTACATTACTTTTCTTAATTTATTTATTTATTTATTTATGCACAACAATGTTGGAGATTATTTCTAGTTTTTTACTATTATCTTAACTTATTTTATATTGTATCTTATCATATTTATATCACGATTTATCTCGGTCGACTGGTGATGCATACTGCCTACCCATGATTTTGGTACTCATACTACATTTTGTACCTTTTTGGTGAAGATCCAAGTACTAGTTTCACTACACAAAAAATAGCCTATTGGGAAGGGAAATATGGTCCTAGAAAGTCCAAATCTTGTCCCAATTAGTGTTTATGACAGAAAAAATCTGGTCGCGTCCCGTGCAAAAGGTTATTAGCGATGAGTCTAATAAGAAGATCCTTAAAAACCTTTTGAGATGGCAAAAATGTTGGTCATAATTATCTTTTAGCAACAGTTATCTTGTCCCAATTGACTAACTACCTAGTCTGAATTATTCTTTTGCGATGAGCAATCTCGTCTCAAATAGACTAATTGCCTCATCATAATTATCTTTTAGCTATGTTATATCTTGTCTCAAATATACTAACTACCTCATTGTAATTATTTTTTCGCAATGGTATTTCTCATCCAGAATAGACTAACTATATTGTCTTAATTATCTTTTAACAATGCTATATCTTGTCTCAAATAGGCTAACTACCTCATTGTAATCATCTTTTCATGACGGTATTTCTCATCCCAGATAGACTAACTACCTGGTCATAATTATCCTTTAGTGACGAGTAAAATTCTTTTCCTAGATCAATCCTTAAGGACGAGCAACATCTTGGTCCTATATCAACCATTAAAGTCAAGCCACATTCTAGTCGTAGATCAACTTTAATGACGAGCAACATCTCATCCTAGATAAACATTTAAAGACGAGCAATATTTCTAGTCTCTAATAGACTACAAATGAGCCTAATATCACAAAATAATAATTTCATCAAATAAATACCAAATTGCTATCGAGAATCTCGATACAAAAACATGATATAATTAGAGACCAGAAAACTTAGTTAACATCACATGATATAAGTTTCAATATTTGTTTCACAAAAAACATAGTTACCATTCTGATCGAGCTAAAGTACAATATCAAATTTTCTATAACATTTGAATACATAGCAAAAAAATAATCAAGTAACTCTTGTTTCTACTGTTTAAGTCATCGACTTCCAGTTCAAGTTTCCAGCTTTTATAATAGGGACAAAAAATAATCAAGTCCTCGACTTTCTATTCCTACTGTTTCACCTAAATTAAGTAACTCCTGCAACAATAAAGAAGAAATTTAGTACATCGCTTAACCTTGTGAGAAAAATCAATTGCACATCCATCTTAATGTTGGTATTTATGTGATACTCATATTGTGGATATGTTGGGACTTAAAGACACAACAGTCATCCAATATAAAATTGATGATACCACAATAATTCTAAGGTACAAGAGGCATCCATGTTCAGTAGCAACCACACACTATTAGGATTGGGACATCAATTTGATTTTACCATTCATAAAATCTTGAAAGGAATCTTACATATAATGGAGCAAGAGATGGCAAGCATACTACCTCAACGACCTTCTTAGCATGTTCTGAAGGAAGTGTTATAGTAACCACACTGTAGAAGACAGGACCAAGATGTTTACCATAGCTTATGTGTCTGGAAGCTAAAGTAGCAGCTATTGTGGAATCTTCACACATGCTCATGCCACTCACAAGAATATCAATGAGCATGGGCAAGAATGAGAGTCCATTTGATGCAGCATTAACCTACCTTGAATAAACTCTGATCGTTAAACATACTGGAAATTAGTAAATCAAATACAAATAAGAATAGTCACATTAATAGCTCATCAGCAGTTCAAAGATATCTATAGGAATATTTGGCAGAAAATAACAGTATATATCAGATTGCTAACAAGTGAGACAAAGAGGAAAGGGTGGAGAGTTGACATTCTTAAGGAATACTTGGTTAGTGGATATGAGACAGCAAGAAGGATAAGGATGGTGACATTTATTTCTGTCTCTAATATTGAACTAAAGAAACTATTGTATGGTGTCTACATTACTCCTTGTTCATTTTTCAATTTACTTATTGTCGATTAGGTATATCCATTTAATTACTATCTTATGAAATTTAACTATAACTCTATACCTAACTACTAGACCAACTATGGGATAAGAATTACTCAGTCACATGATTTCCTTATTGTATTCTATTCATATAGTCGGTTATGAAAAGTAAGGAGAAATTGAAAAATTATTGTGGTGCTAATATCAATTATAATCCAACTGCTACTTTGATTGTTAATGCCCTTTATATGTTTGTGACTATTTTGAGGACCCAAAATAGGTAGGCTAATTGGCGGGGGTACCCTAATAGGTAAATCTCATCAAAATAATCTCACATGTAAAAGAATAAAATGAACCAAATTATAGATTAATATCTGGCCTAATGCAAATCCCCTACCCTGCCAATATCCATGAACCCCATCACCTCTCACTTTTTTGGAAAAAATTAACTACCTGTCTGAAGTAGTTAGGGAAGATGAGGCAGCTTAGAAACCAAAGACATAATCTGCAAGTTAAAATAGTAAGGCAGCAAAGAAGAAAAACAAATTAACACAATATCTTAAGTAAAACAAAGTTGAATGGACATATTTTTCAATCATCATTCAAACATGCGGCATCCCTTCGGCTTTACTATCAGAAACATAATCGGATATAGCTCGTATACAATATAAGGCAGCCTCTGCAGGACACCAATAAGAATTCTGATCTTGTCCACAGTGACTGATGGCCTGTAAAAAATCAGAAAAAGTTATTATCTAAAAATAAGTGAACTCTACTATCTAAGACGTAATGTTCTAATGCCTTTCATAATTTTCATAAGCAGAAACCAAGTTCAGGAAACACTAGTTAGAGATTATAAAATAAGAAACATCTAAAATCTCCAAGAACCAAATAAAACCAGCAATTCTGAACCTTATGTTGTTTGGATCTGCCATGCTTTACTAACTGCTCTATCCTTACTTAAATTACAAGAAGTTGGACTCTCCAGAACACAAGGACTTGAACTAATTTGAAATTTCTAAGAAAAATTGTAAGAAAAAACTTCTTATCAATACTTTACACCTAAGTAGATATATAAGTATCAAAGTGATTTTTCATTGCAGAGATTCGATAACAATTCTAAATGGGCAGAAGGCTACTCCCCAAGACTTCAATCTTTCAAGTTTAACTTGCAGTGAGAACATTTGATATTTTAAGTGTAGAAGATCCTGATACAATCTTTCTTTGATATTATCACGATAACTTTATGTGGGTAAAATTTATTTATTAACTATTCTAGTGTAGATCAGTTGTTTTTAGCTAATTCAAAAGATCAGTTGTGTAGAAATTTTGTCCTTTGGGAGAAAAAGAGAAAAAATAAATATCTTTACACAGATGAATTTTTTTAGAATAAGCTGAGAAAGAATACAAGGAATCCTTGATGAGCACCACCTCTAAGATAAGTCAAACCGTAAGATTTCAAGCAGCAGGTTTACAGTTGCAACTACAACTGACTCAATCCTTTGGTAGCCATCAAACTTGAAGGACTCTCTCAGCAAGCAGACACCACCATTTGGTAAATTTATTTTTGTAGAAGTTCCAGAACAATTCAAATAAGTTAGTTCCATAGAAGTACCAAAGCCAACTAATGTAATCCACACGTTCACAACCCCAAAAGGAAAACTTTAAAATTAAATGTAGAAGTGGTAAGTTAAACTTTTTTGGTTTCTGCAATTTGTTAGCTTACATTAATCTAATAAATTTGGTACATTAATTTGAGAAAGTATATCTCCAGGATTACAGCAGTAGTACACACCTCAACTAGCTTCATATAGAGAATTTTCAACATAGGTTCACCTCCTTAAAACCAATGCTACATCAATAAGACATTTACAACTGCTGACATATGGAAACATCACACAGTAAATTAGCATGGTGGAAAAGAGAATCTCTTACTTTTTTATCAAAGTCAAATGCTTCATAAGCGTCGAATGAAGGTGCTCCATATTGGAAGGGGTATGGAACTTTAATCCTGCAAAAATGACCATGAAGTGAGAGGAGAATATCATCAATTGTTACAAATTATAAGTTGCATAGAGTTGAGCAACAATTGGATGCACCAAATAGAATAAACAAGTACATTCTGAAATACAGAAGCATTTAAAATAAAATGTAAATAAGTAAATTGAAAGCTTGGAACAGGAAAATACCACCATTGAAGATGCGTGGGTAGAAAAAATAGTAAACTATTTGTGCTTCAAGTACTTACAGCTAATTCAAAATACAATGTCTCTACTCCATACTTATTAACTAGCAAATATAACAAATATGGATTAATCACACCCATATACATAGGTTTTTTTCCTTCACCAGCTCAAACACTATGCCTTAAACATATCTTTCAATTTTTATTTATATGTAGTCACCATAAATCATCACGAAACCAGACACTCAAAACTTCAATATGAAGATAATGATGATTTCAACTTCTTCATATGTCAAAATTATGACATTATTATTTATTATTTTTGATTCAGAGTCAACATAGACTATGATTGACAAAAATATATATAGGGTCTATTGATAGAAATTCTGCCATAAAATATATATCCGATTATTGCCTTTGTAAAGAATCCTCAAGGAAGAGGCAAGCCTGCGTACACACTACCCTTCCTATACCCCACTTGTAGAATATCACTGGGTATGTTGTTGTTGTCATGCAAGAAGAATTCAATACACCTATGATCCTGAATTTAAAATCTGGTTGTTGAAAACTTAGTCATGATTGTAATTATCCTACGAGGTGACTAAGCTTTCATCCCATCGGCTCTATATATGTGTTTTCAGGTGTGACACACAGAAAATGTTGAAAAATGTAATGGTTCACGATTTTTAATTTGGAGGTTTGGTTTTCCCATTCAAGCTCAAGATTTTGGATCATACCTAGTGATACACCTATGATCAAGATGAGCTTAATATCAGAAAATTGTTAACCAAATTTGACCATCCACTTCTCAGCTTAGGTTAACACAACACATCTAAACTTAATTAGTCTACTTCCTTTTGGTTCTACCCTGCTTGCACCACATCCCTAGTACAGACACTCTTTTATTTCCATACTACAAAATACTTTTCAAATTATATTAGCAAGTTAGTGTCATGAGAGGCACCTACTACTTAAAAGTTAAATTCCAACAAAAGGTTATATTTTTAAATGTTACTTTTGGACCACCAAAGGAAATACAACGGAATTTTGAAAGGTATGACTAGGTCCTCATGTATCAAAAAGTGCTAAGGGGTGAGGAAAATAAAAGCACTCACCGTGGATCACCATCAATGAGTCCAGCATGATCAGTTCTGCAGCTTGCTTGGGTCCTTGGTGGAGCCCCATCATAATCCCCACCCATGGTAAGTAAGTGGGCATAAATCCATACAATTGCCACTGTGAATAGAACTGCAAAACAATCAAATATATTCCTCCTTGGGTGTATCAAATAAGCCAAAAGCTGAAACGATAGCCAAAATCAAATTTGTATATGCTACAATTACGAGTCAGACAAAGTAATAGTGAGCTCATCCCAATGCAGAGCTCCTCTGCCTATCGCTAATTCCTAAATTTCTTACAGATCAACCTTAAGCTCAAAAAACCTTCACCATCCCAATCCAACTTCCTCGGTGAACGAAAATATTACATTGACAAGTAAATTGACCAATCGCCCAATCGTCAAGAACTAAAGGAAACAACTTGACCACTAAACTAGTTAAGAATTTTTACCCAAAGAAAATCTTGCAATAACCTATGTGGCTATGTAAATAATGTTCTTATATATCAATAGATTACCTACAACTCCTATGCCTATCATTAATAATGTTACCAACAACCCTCCCAATAAAAAGCTCCTCTGCCTATCGCTAATTCCCAATTTCTCCCAGAGCAACATTAAGCTCCAAACAAATTCACCATCCCAATCCAACTTCCTTGGTGAGCAAAGACCTTGCACAGAAAAATAAACTGACCAATCGCGCAATTGTCACAAACTAAAGCAAACAACTTGACCACTAAACTAGTCAATAGGAATTGGATTTTAAAACCTTACTTGTTTTAACTTCTTAGATGTATTTCTTAACTAGATCACTAGGTTGATAAAATGAACTCTTAGTTAGAGTTTTCCCTTTTATTATCAAAGATATAATCCCTCATCCTCATCCCTTTCCAACTGTACCAGGTACACAGAAAGTATATCTGATAGTACTCTTCATAGTTGATCCATCCTCACTTTAAGTCTTCATACTGAACCTGTAAAAAGAGCCAAAAGTAAAAAAAAATTGTAAGAAAATTTCTTATTTAGTGAACTAAAGAATACATTCAATGTAGTCTTTGTGCTTCACCAAAACTCAAAATCTATACAAAAAGTATTAACGAAAAAAAAATTTATAATTTAATGAACATATATTCATGTCCTCTGCAAAAATTATTTTCTTGAATAAAGGAGACAGGTAGAAGAGTACTTCTAATTTCAACATCAAACGTTCTCAGTGTACCTTCATATTCATAATGTTGTAAAAATGGGCAAACAATTCTAGTAGTTAAAAACCCTTTTACTAAATAGAAATGTATTTCTAATTGTAGAGACATACAATGTGCACAAAGAATTTAAAACTTGTAACAAAAGTGCTTTAATTGCTTTGTCAATTTAATATAGTCTAAAGTGTAAACACTTCCCCACACTTTTTATTTGAAGCCAGAATAAAGATTAGCAGTATATCATAGAAAAATCACCCAAATCAAATTAGCTACACACTCTTGGAAATCCACATGTCAGAGATCAAAGTACACTCATCCTAATATCTGGAAGAAACTAATGGAACTCACCAAAATTGTATTACAGGTCTACCACTAGTTCTTTAATTGTCTTCGATTTTCACTAGGAAAAATAAATTATTACTTTAATTTCAATAACAACATACCTAGTCTAATCCCACAAAGTGAGGTCTGAGAAAGGGGAGTGTATGCAGACCCAACCTCTACGTTAAAGGTAGAGCAATTGTTTCTAATAGACTCTTGGCTTAAAATCTATCTATACAAGGGAAATTGATAAAAATGAAAAACCTCTTTGTAATCATGTTATATCTAAAGTATAACTGCCATATGTAAGTGTAATCGGAAAATTAAGAGCTATACTTGGTGAATGAAGACATAGTTGGCCAACTATAGATTATTGATTCAATATGCATCTATAAATTTTGTATTGAGTTGCCCAATTAGAACTTGTTCACAAGATTCAATACTTAAATCAATATGAATGTTATGTCCTAAACATGATAGTTGTTGTACATCATTTTTCATATTTACCTATGGAATTTTATGATGGAATCCTCCTTTAAAAAATCAATAATGCTGTTGGAAAACTATTGAAGGTGGATCCATGTACTAGCACTACCTAACAAGACCGTTATGCTCTGATTTGTGTGTGAATTCCGATGGAGAAATACGTTCTA
This sequence comes from Capsicum annuum, assembly GCF_002878395.1. Lineage (NCBI taxonomy): Eukaryota > Viridiplantae > Streptophyta > Magnoliopsida > Solanales > Solanaceae > Capsicum > Capsicum annuum. Next base: position 104,910,090 of record NC_061117.1, read on the forward strand.
AATTCTATTCAAACAGGGAACCATAAACAACCACTTTTATACAAGGGTAAGGGATATCTCTATACTACTTGCCAAAGATGTGGTCATGTAAAGAAAAAATGTATACATCATCAACCTCAACTAGTAGTGAAGCCCTCTCAACAGGAAAACTTTGCCTACTCTGAGGAACTCCAAAAATCTAAAATGGCATACAATTAAATTCCCCCCCCCCCCCCCCCCCCCCCCAAATAAAGGAACAATGCAAGAAAGAAACTAATGAGTACGGAGACAGCTCCGGCACAACAAAATCATCTAGAATAAACTATTTTGGATGAAAAATCAATGATGGTTACATGTTTTTGCATTCCTAAAAGGAAGCTTTTGACTGTGGAGCATATTAGAACCAAGGTAAAGTATTTTTAAAAAAATTGGTTACATTCTAGAAAAGTATTATGCCCACCATAGTAAAGAATTTTATTTTGTTAGTGATTAAGAAGGCATGCTTACACCAAAATTCAAAATATCCAAAAATCAAAATATGAATTAAAGTTCAAAAATTGAGAATTTAAAGGTTAGTTGGGTCTAAATATCTTTAAGAATGTGACAATATGTCGAGAATGCAAGAAACCCAATCAAAATGGCTGGCGATCATGGCAGCCCCATCGCTATTGCTATGAAGAAACCTAAACCCGACCAAAAATTCAATACTTTGCTAGCGTAGTCCACTAGATGTGATTGCGAAGTCCAATCTCTCAGCCACTCCACAATCATGGTGGTGCTCTTGTGAACACAAAGAAGGACCACTTCAACATGTAACAGCAAAACCCAAAATTGTCCACCTTCTAGAACAGACCACCAAAACTCATTTAAGACCATCCGTGCATAAGTTCACCCCAAAAATACAAAAAAAATTAGCAAATTTAGTTCATCCATAATAGAAGAACCATGGAAATAGTTATACTTTTGAACTTAGAACATTTTTTGAATAAAAAGAGCAACTAGATAGCATACCTTCAAGATAGATGAACACAGAATCGGAAAAATTACAATAGTTGCAAATGAATTTTGTAAAGATGCTTTCTTGATCGCTGTTAGGCATCAAAATTGATAGTGCGTATAATCTAGCTATTGATAATGCTGCAAGGGTAAATTTATGACTAGCTAGAAATTTTGAGAGCGCACTTTTAATTTTACTTCTTAGAAAAATAAAAATGGATTATAAAAGGCGCGTATATGTATTTAGTGAAAAAGAAATATTATTAAAATTTAATATTATGTTTTAGCGGTACTTTTTCCTGCCCAAGGCTCTAAATTACAATTTGGGATAGGTTAAAATCTTTTTTAGGGAACAGATTTTCTACCTTCATAATAAAATAAAATATTAAGGACCAATATATAATCTCACCCGAATACATGTAATTTTAGAGATGAGATTATTAATTCATCCCTAAATTTTGGTCATAAATAATGAAATTTCTTGTAATGTTTCCATCATTGATATGACACTCGTGCAGGGTTGATTTCGAAGAATAGTGAGCTCTTGTCAGAGTTACCCTTTTTTCTTTTATTATCCATATCTAGTCGTTCATTTTCTTGAGATAGGTTGCATTTTACTATTTTTGTACTTATGTCTCATTGGTAGTTTCTCTTATATCGACTTTACTAGGTTGTGTGATGATTGTTGATATTTTATCTATCTATTAGATAATTATGACTGTCTTATTGCAATTTTAAGTGTTTAAGTGTTGGTTTCCTACTTTTAGGCTATTTTTCACAAAGTTAGACCATTGCTTATAGCTCCAAGATATGATTTGGATTACCTACTGGTAGGACATAGTAGGTGCCATCATGACCCATAAATCGAATTGTGATAATGGGTTTTCAGACCTGGGTAGACTTGATCATTTTGGACACACATGATTTTGAAATTATTCTATATATGACTTAGTTATCTCTATATCAAGTTGTCTTTAACTATAATGCTAGAATAATGACTCTATATATACTGCAGATAGGAAAACTAGAGTAGGTGAGAGTGTATAAATATAAGCCTGTGAAAATCATATCTTTTGTCTGGGATAAAAATTTAGTGAGGAAGGGGTGTTCTTTCTTCCTAACATATGTTTTGTATATTAGTGAGGAGTCCCTTTCTATTCATTCGTTCTTGTAGCTTCACAATTTTAGGAGGTATTTTTTATGGATTTTCCTAGTATGTCTTCGAATGATGATATAGATTTTTGTATTTACTTGGAGTCGAGAAGTTACCCAATTTTTATTCCCCCTTATCGTATGGCTACGATAGAGTTGAGAGAACTCAAAAAATAGTTATAGGAACTCCTTGATAATAGATTTATTTATCCTAGTGCTTCACCTTCGGGTGCTCTAGTGTTTTTTGTTAAAAAAAAAGATGGTAGCTTGGGGATGTATATTAATTATAGGTAGTTGAACAAGGTTACTATCAGGAATGAGTATCCCTAGCCTTGTATAGATGGTCTATTTTAACCAGTTGTAGGGTGCTTTGGTATTCTCCAAGATTGACTTATGGGTGGGCTATCACCAACTGAAAATTAGGCCTGAGGATATACCAAAGATAGGTTTCAGGACTCGGTATAGACATTACGAGTTTAGTAATGTCTTTTAGGTTGACCAATGTGCCAACAACCTTCATAAGTTTTATGAATAATATTTTCTTGTCCATTTTGGATTCTTTTGTGATAGATTTTATTGATGACATTTTTATTTACTCCAATAGCAAGGAGGATCATGTAGGTAATCATGGCACTATCTTAGGAATTTTGAAGGGCAATAACTTGTATGCAAAGTTCTCAAAATATAAGTTTTTGGTTGTCTTTTGTTGCGTTCTTAGGGTATGTAGTCTTGGGAAAAAGGGTGATGGTATATCTATAGAAGATTGAGATAGTTAAGAATTAGATTCTTCCTAGTTCTGTTAATGAGGATAAGATACTTATGGGTTATGCTAGTTATTATCAAAGGTTCATCAATAATTTTTCTTCAATTGCTACTCACTTGAAAAGGTTGACTCCAAAGGAGGTTCAACTTTTATGGTAAGACAAGTGCGAGGAGAGCTTCCAAAAGCTCAAGATACTTTTGACTATACCTCCTATTCTTTCATAGCTGATTGAAGGTAAGGACTTTATTGTATTTTAAGATGCTTCACACTTAGGTTTTGGTGGTGTGTTATGCAAAATAAGTGTAATGACCCTTCAAGTTATTTTCCATATTTATTCTTATCTTCACTATTTGAGCTTCTCCATAGTTTCCCTAAGTCATTTATGACTTGTTGGGACCGATGGTTAGGTTATTGGGTAGTTTGTTTGGTTTTTAGAGCTAATTCCCTGTTTTGAAGTCTTAGCTGGTTCCAAATAGCCACCGGGAAAAAATTTCAATTAAATAATCTCATATGTAAATTTTGACTATGCCAGCAGATCTAGAATATTGTTTTAGTCTGGATAGGCCTTTGGTTTGGGTCCCAATGCACCTGAGCTCATTTTGACGTATCGATCAAAAAGTTAAAAATTAAAAAGAATAGGTATGGGACCCACATTGGATCAAAAAAAACACCATTTGAAAATTCAACTTTTCCATCATGTCTGGAACATCGATTTTAGGCTAGGAAGACCCTTGGTTTAGGTCCCAACGCTCCCAGACTTAATCTGGGCTATTTAGTAGATTTTATGAAAAGTGATAAAACTATATCACAATTATCTTCAATATTAAGGTAATAATTTCTTGGGAGCTTAATTAACATCTTGTATCACAATTATCTTCAATATTAAGGTAAGAATTTCTTGAATTTATGCTTGAATTTCTTAGATTGGACCCAAAACCGCAATTTAGCTTACAAATTGATTTTGGACCAAAGTATGCATAGTTTTCACCCATTCTTTGAGAGTTATGATTCCTTATTCATGTGTGAACATTGGGTTGTTCTCAAAACTCATTTTCCATATGTAGGACTCAATTGGGGTTTGGGTGTAATTTTTGGACCCAAAGCACAATAGTGCAATATGGCTATCATTAGACTCATATTAAAGAGTAGATTATGGTTTTGATAGTGTGATGGCATTTTGGAGATTGTAAAGTGAAGACGAGCATTTTGTGCATAAAATGAGCTTTTGCGATTTATCCTTGAGGTAGGCTTCTGTCTACTTTTCTTCATAGATAATGTGTCATATATATTGCGTGTGAATATGGATGTTAGGCTTGATTATGAGTAGGATGACTTGACCTTGATTGTTGATGTTTGGGGATTTTATGAGGGTTTTGGACCCATAAGATGGCATATTTATAACCCTTTTATATCCCATTTCCTTTTCTCTTTAGTGTAAATTAGTTATAGCATGGATATGATATAATGCTATGTTTGAAATATTGTTTTAGCATTTGAAGCATGATTATATATTTAGCCTTATTGGGATAGTGTGGTAGTCTTAAAACCATAAGTTGTGTAGAGTTGACTTGAGTACCCTTGTTTCTAGTTGAAGTTGCTATCTTAGGCTTGAATACAACTTACTTGGCATCCAGAAGATGAACTAGAAACCTTAGCCTACTTTGTGGCATAGTATGCCTAATTATAGAAGTTTGGATAAGAAGTAGGATTGTTTAAGCTACTTAAGCCTAAGTTTGTATTAAGTCTTGTGGACTTAGTATAGATGATAGACATAGATGAGGCTAGTAAGCCATTGAATAAGGTTACTTCATAACTTGGCAACTTGTATTGATGTTCCCAAATTATGGCTTTTGAGTTATGGTTATGGTACTCCTTGTGGGAGTGATATTGGGCATTTAGAGAGGATATTGCTCCTAGATATGTTATATGGCCTATAGGGATTCTATTTACTCTTAGATTTGTTGATTGGCCTATAGAGATGTTATTTCCTCTTAGATATGATGATTTGCCTATAGAGTTGCTATTTCCTTTAGTTATGATTGTTGGACCTATATAGATGATGTCCCTCTTAGATATGTAAATTGTCCTAGAGAAGTGATATTTCTTGTAGTCATGATGTATGACCTATTGATATAAGATATCCCATAGATGATTACATTTCTATATATTGTATGCCTCCCAGATGTGAGATGCCTCTTGTGTGAGAGATGATTACATGTCTATGTATATTATGCCTCTTATATATGAGATACCTCTTATGTGAGCGATGATTACAAGCTTATTGATATTATGCCTCCTATATGTACGATGCTTCCTCTATGTGAGATGATTAGATATATGCTACAGCTTATAAATATGATTATTGATATGAGTCCTAGATTTGTGTATGGGCCTAAGGCCGTGATTACGATGTTTTGATTATTTTGGATAAATTAATAGGCCAAGGGCCATGTTATGACATGAATTAAATCACTGAGAAATGTTTATCATTAAAGATAATGCGATTACAGTTTATGAATATGAATATGTATACGTTTGTATCCACATCTCTTAGGTATGAGACAGAAGAAGATACGATATGATGCTTGTTATTCCACTAATTGAATGCTGGTGATGGAATGCATAGATTTTATATGTTCATATTTATTTACCATTATAAATGATATGATTATAGCTGAGTTATGATCTTATAAATGCTCTTCTAGTTATACGGTTAAGCTATGTGGTAACTAGTTGCCTATTAGGGGACTATAGCACTTCATGGCTACAAATCTAATGTATTAGTTAATGAATCTTGCTTAGATGAAATATAGTAGGTAACGATGGTTAGTTAATTAACGGTGTCAGTTAATAAAAGATGGTTAGGTGACAAGTAGTAATATGTTGTCTAGTAATGATTAATGGATATATGATGATTAGTTGATAATAATGAATAGTTGATAAATGATGGTTTTGGTCTAGTGATGAACCTTGACTAGATGTTAGATATTAGATATTAAATAAATAGATGTTAGTTGCTATCTCATAAATAGGGATTATGTGAAGGATAATGTTTAGGCTAATAACTAGAGGTTATGAGATGAATAGCGAACTAGTGATTTTATAATAATAAGTGTTGGTTAGCTAATAATGAGTAGTTGGAAAGTATTGACTAGATAGATATTCTATGGTAATATGATTATGTTTATGATTATTTTAGTGCATGTTATTCAGCAATGAAAATTATGATGATATTGATATTTGATAAAGCCAAAGGATACTATTATAATGATATTGATACCCGACAAGACCGAAGATACTATTATGGAGATATTAATTCTTAAAAAAAGACAGAGGATACTATATGATGATATTTATACCCAGCAAGGCCATAGGATACTATTGTGATGATGTTGATACTTGGAAAGGCCAGAGAATATATTGATGATATGTTGATAACCGGCAAGGCCGGAGGATATATTGATGATATGTTGATGCCCAGCAAGGCCGGAGGATACTATTGATGATATGTTGATGCCCAGTAAGGCCGAAGTTGATTACGATAATGATAGTAATGAGGACAGTTATGATAAGTTGTGAAATTGATTGTGTACTTTGGATTCATTATTCTATGCATATGGCCTATCACCAATATTGACCAATATTTATTGCCCAGTATGGAACGGTTGCATATATATATAAGTGAAGAATATGCCTTATATTGTTGTATATTGATTCAACCTTCCTAGCCTAGGTGGTAAGGGTATACATAGGCTCGGCTAGGTATTTGGTTGTCTGGAGTAGCCGGTTATTCGTACTATTATTGATATTATTATTATCATCATTGTTATGATTATTATTATGGCTAGCTTATGACAACTGGTCATTAATCCGATATCAGGATTTGAGGTATGCATTTGGCAACTCCTATCTTATGATTGCATTATTATGCATGATTATTTTATGTCTAGACATATGGATTTGGAACCCCGATTGTAATAGTATTTAAATCTTGATAGTACTATAATGAGGTATTAAAATGAGAATATGATGATCTAGGTTATGCTTTCAGATGACCTCATGTTCATATACATATATAGAGAGCTATATGAAGCTATGATACTACCACATATCCCATCCCTCGTTGTTTATATTGTATAGTCTTTTCTTCGACTTGCATATTATAATATATCACTATTTCTCTCTTTATTTGCATATTGACCTAGGATATATCGTATAACATTAACATACATTAAATGTAGCTAGAATTGGATAGCCCACTCTGATACTTCCTTAGTCTTATTATGTTAGACTCTTGGAATTGAATAGGATAGTTATTCCTTATTATCTTATTGAATTGTCATATGATTTCTGGACTTTTGGGTGTAGTTTTCATTTTTTTTATATGTTGAATATATTTGTTTTATCTTTGGAGCTTAGATGGCAGTAGCCTATGGAGTACCATTCATTTGGTACTCATCCTATACTTTTACAGCCTGTAGATCATAGTACGGGTTACCATCGTAGAGTTATGCACCGAGCAGAGCAACCCTAGTTTAGAAACTTAGAGTGAACTCCTAGATTTTGGAGTATTACTTATCTCTCTCTTATGTATCAGACTAGTCTCTAAGTTGTTTTCAGAGAGAAGTTGTATCAGTGTATTTTCTCTTGATATTTCACTTTTGTACTTTTTTAGTGTTAAAAGCTCTTGTACTGATATTATCATGTTTTGGGATTTTTCTATCTACTAATCATTTTTCAGATATTCGACATTTTTTTCTTTTACTATTGAGTATTTTGTTACTAGTCATTCCGGACTATGGGTTGGCTTGCCTACCGGTGGGTTATGGTAGGCACCATCATGAATTGAGAAGTTGAGTATGGACAAATTGGTATCAAATCCTAGGTTTTATTGGTGTATTAGTACAAGATCTAAGTGTTATTAGAGTCATACGGATCAGTAAGGAGACGTTTATAACCTATTTTTGGGAGGCTATAGTGACACTTTAGGAAATTCACTTCATGACTCCTTATCGTGTGTCCATATTCCTATGAACCTTGAACACACTCTTTGACTCTATTCTATCCCCGAAGGATGATGCGACATTGTCCATAGAAGAAGACAAGACTTTAACATACATTTCCAAAAGTTCAGCACAGCATCAAACTTGAATCAGATATAGATATCAAAGATCTCCAGTAGCAACCAAAAAGAATTTTGGTAGAGTCCCCATTAGCCTTGCGGAGTGTGGTATGGTTCTTCAGTCATGGTGACCATTCTATATTATTAGGGGTAGTATCTTGAAGTATTCTAGAATCTTGGTTTGGTTGTGTTATGATGAGACACTAGCTCAGAGAATGCCCCTGGTATGAGATAGGTGATCATATAGAGTTAGCATGTATTCCCGGCTAGCCTAGAGTTGCTAAGATAGGCTGTGATTTCAAAAGTGTGACATAATTTTGCAAATTTTTCTCAATATTAGATGGCCAACCATTTGGGCTCAGTTTGTATTCTCTCTATATTTATGCTTCAGAAATTGCTACGGCCGCAGAATGATCGACTACTAGTCTGGGGTGTTTCCCTGACATAAGATTCCAGCTATTTAGTACATATAGATCAGCTTGTAATGATATAACATCTTTAGTTAGAGATGGTGTGCTTGGCACCTCAGCTAATGATTCAGTCGGTCGATCTGATTTGGTCCGATTCAGAATTATTTTCCTATGACCGTCAGGAATGTGACTATGGATGTTATCATAATTGGTGTGCTTTTATTTCTTGCATTGATATCCTATTATGTGTATTGGGGTTTTCATACCCATTAATGATTATATGCCTTGATGAATTTATATTGGTCATTATGTGCCTTATTGTTAAATTCATGATTATGTTACTACTTTATGGTTTATTTCTTTTAGTAGCGAATGGAGTAGATATATATTGATGTTATTCCCCTATGGGAGTGGTTTTGGATTCGAGTTCCATTTATCTTAGCATATTGGCCTTATTGTGGCCATTGAGAGGTACATGATATTAATATTTATTTTGGTACAGCTTATTCAGTATGTTGATATTGATATTGTTGTTGCTATTGCTACCACAATATGAGGTTATTGATATTACTTGATGTTATTACTAGATATTATTACTTGATAATTTTTACATGATGAATTTGATTCTCGTTGGGTAGTTGTATAGACTAGTGTTATCTAGTTATACTTTTATTTTCTTGTGATATTATTTGGTGGCTCGAGTAGATATAGCCTGATTTGATGATTTCCTTCCCCTAGAGCAGTGAGGTTAACTGTGTTCCCTCTTGGTTAGTTGTATTCAATCAGTTTTGAGGATGTATTATGTTATCGAAGGTAATTAGACCTTCTATGGTTCTTTGTGTTTTTGAGTTGGAAATTTAGTTATGTTGTCTATTTTTATGTTTCAAATACTTAGACTTGCCTCCTGGGTTTGATAGCTTTTGTTGTGGCCATCTTTTTTTATATAACCCATTTGTGAGAAGGACTAGTTTGAGGTTCGTTCTTCATTAGTGGTTATTTCTTCGTCCTATATCAATTTTGATATTTGATATTGAGATGCCATGGATTTATCTCATAGGTATGTTGCATCCGTTCCCTTATGATGGATTGCCTTGTTGTTAGTATGGATATTGAATACTCCTTTGTCGTTACAATAAGGTTTTGTCTAGTGAAGTTGGAAAGTTAGAGGAAGGTCGCCTTTCCAGTGATGATTTCTTAAGTTGGTAAATTAGAAACTCTTTATCTCAAGTTATTGGTACTCTAGTGGTGGTCTCCACCTTTACCTTTATTTTGAGATTAGTATTTCTTCTTTGATAATGTTGTTCTTGGGTGGATTCAGGAAATCCCCATTTCAACATATGTTCAACCTAGTGAGTCCTGGTGGAGTGATTTTCCTCGATGATATGTGTTTATGGCTATTTTCTTTCCTAGATGGAGTATTGGATTGGTTAGTTTCCAACTTAATTTGTATTTTTCTAAGTTGCTAGAGCTTTTGCCATTTCTAGTGTGATTTTCAGCTTTGGGAAGTTTTTAAGTATGTTTGGATAGTTCATGCCCTCCAACAGATATGGAGTGGGTTATATACATTTTCAGGCAGTGATTTGTCCTTTGGAATGATTCCAATTTTGCAGCATTTCATTCCCTCCAGCTAATATAGAGTTGGTTTCTTGTTTTATCATTTAGTACTTATCTTTATGGTGATTTTGCTCTCTAGATATGTCTTGTCTGTGGCTTGGTACAATTTATCTCGAATATGTCAGATCTGGATACTAGAGTCACTTTGAGATAGTTGACATTGATATTGCCCTATTGGCCTAATTTTGGATTTTGACTTCTTGGAATAGAGATTTAGAAGTATGATAGATTTAGAGCATTAATGCCTACCCATTTTTAGTTTTGATTTAGATATTTGAGATTGAGCGGTTCATCCTTGGTATTGAGATTTTAGTTTTGGTGGACTAGAACTTGCATGCAACTTTTGTTTTACACGTATCCTTGCTCAGATTTCATTTATAGGTTTGTTGAACCTACTCTATGTTTGCCTATTTGATTTTCTAGACTTTGGTTGGATTATAGTTGATAAGTGTTCAAATGATAGCCCATAGGCCTTGTATTGGTTATTTCAGTTTTGACCTCGAGTTTCAGTTTACTTAGGGAATTTTTGATGATTTACTTATGGGAAGCAATGTTCTCGAGTTGGATTTAGTATTTTTTATTTTCGATTGATGAGATATCCTAGAGTGGAATATTCATTGATGATTAGTTATACCTTTGATTTCGATATCATTCAGACTAGTAGTAGTATTGGCACGGATTGTATTTCGTGATTATCTCCATTTGTATGCCCAAATAATGCCTTATGTGCAGTGGATCAACTTTACTTCTTTGAGTTCTCCGTGATAAGACAGTGTGGATGAGACTCAAGTAAATTTCCTCCTGGCTTGGAGTAGATAGTTGGTGCAAAAATGTAAAGGAATGTTATTTTTAGATTTGGAGTCAGTTTTATGACTCATGTCTTGGTTTGCTTTTGGATAAGATGAGCTTTTGTTGATTTATGCAGATATAGTGATGATATCAGCAAGATGTGATTCAGATGTTCGTGCGACAACCTTTTTAGTTAAGTTGGAGGCCAATTAGTAGTTAAGTTAAGTTAGCTATTTTAAAGTAGAATGAGAGTGTTGGCTGAAAATAGGATACTCGTGGTGAATTCCCTTGCAAGTGTTTTATGTCCACTAAGGTTATCTAGGAAGTCATGCTTGGAACATGCAGGCCCAGTACCTTATTTTTTTGAGATTTTGAGATTCTTTGTGTCTGTTGCCTTTCGGGGATGAAAGCCCCTTTAGTAGTGGGTATTGTAATGACCCTTCTAGTCATTTTCCATATTTATGCTTATCTTCACCATTTGAGCTTCTCCATAGCTGCCCCAAGTCATTATGACTTGCTAGGATCGATGGTTCGGTCACCGGGCAGTTCATTTGGTTTTTAGAGCCAATTTCCTAATTTGAAGTCTTCACTGGTTCCAAATGGCCACCAGGCAAAAACATCAGTTAAACAATCTAGGATATAAATTTCGACTAAGCCAATAGATCCAGAATTTATTTTTAATCTAGGTAGACCTTTGATTCGGGTCCCAATGCACCCGAGCTCATTTTGACCCATTGGTCAGAAAGTTGAAAATTAGAAAGAATGGGTTTGGGACCCACATATTGTCGAAACTTCCTTGAATTGAAAATACGACTTTGCCATCATATCCAAAACATCGATTTTAGGTTAGGTAAACCCTTGGTTTAGGTCCCAAGGCTCGGACATATTTTGGGCTATTGAGCAGATTATATGAAAAGTGATAAAACTATAAGTGTGGGCCCCACTTTTTTCCGAAATGATCTTCGATGAAAGTTTTTATGATTCCAATGGATTTAAAATGTGTTTTACACTCAAAATTCACTATTGGATCATGTTCTTTGGATTTCGGATGAGTTCTGAGGGTCCAAAACTTATTTTTGAGTTTGTTGTCATTTGGTACAACTGTGATCGCGGCAAAGAGTGTAGCTATCGTGGGCAGCGCAATTGCGTCCCATATGACCGCAATAACGGTATCTTTTTAGCTGTAGGGGCTATATAAAGGTCCTAAGATGCATTTGGGGCATTTCCCCTTCACCATTTAGACCTAAAAAGCCCAAAATGAGTGTAATAACTCAAAATTGGTCATGGGAGGTAACTTAGGAGCTTAATTATCATCCTTTATCATGATTATCTTCAAGATTAAGGTAAGAATTTCTTGAATTCATGCCTGAATTTCTTAGCTTGGACCCAATACCACAATTTAGTGTAGGACTTGATTTTTGCCCAAAGTATGCTTAGTTTTCACTTATTTTTTTAGGGCTATGATTCCTTATTCATGTGTGAACATTGGGTTGGTCTCAAAAACTCATTTTCCATATGTGGGACCCATTTGGGGTTTTGGTGTTATTATTGAACCCTAAGATAGTGCAATATGGGTATCATTAGACTCATATTAATGAGCAGATTATGATTTTGATAGTGAGATGGCAGTTTGGGGATTGTAAAGTGAAGACGAGCATTTGGTGTAAGAAGTGAGGTTTTGTGGTTTGTCCTTGAGGTAGGCTTCTATCTACTTTTCTTTATAGATGATGTGTGATATATGTTGCGTGTGAATATAGATGTTAGGTTGATTATGAGTAGGATGACTTAACCTTAAGTGTTGATGTTTGGGGATTTGATGAGGGTTTTGGTCCCATAAGATGGCATGTTTATAACCCTTTTGTATCCTATTTCCTTTCCTCTTTAGTTTAGATTAGTTATATCATGGATATGATATAATGATATGTTTGAAATATGGTTTTAGCATTTGAAGCGTGATTTGTATATTTAGCCTTATTGGGCTAGTGTGGTAGTCTTAAAACCATATGTTATGTAGAGTTGACTTGAGTACCCTTGTTTCTATTTGAAGTTTCTATCTTAGGCTTGAATTTGTCTTACTTGACATCTAAAAGATGAACTAGATACCTTAGCCTAGTTTGTGACATAGTATGCAAAATTACGGAAATTGTGGACTAGAAGTGGGATCTTTCGTCCCCTTAGGCCTAAACTTGTGTTAAGTTTTGTGGACTTAGTGCAGATGTTTGACATAGATGAGGCTAGTAAGCCTGATAATAAGGTTTCTTCATAACTTGGTAACTTGTATTTATGTTCTCGGATTGTGTCTTTTATGTTATGGTTATGGTACTCCTTGTGGAAGTGGTATTGGGCATTTAGAGATAATATTCCTCCTAAATATGTTGTGTGGCCTATAGGGGTGCTACTTACTCTTAGACTAGATGATTCGCCTATTGAGATGCTATTTCTTCTTAGACTTGATGATTTGCCTATAGAGTTGCTATTTTTTTTAGTCATGATTTTTTGACATTTATAGACGATGTTCCTGTTGGATATATAAGTTGGCCTGGATAAGTGATATTCCTCATAGTCATGATGTATGACCTATTGATATAAGATATCCCATAGACGATTTTATGTCTAAATATATTATGCCTCTTAAATGTGAGATACCTCTTGTGTGAGAGATGATTACATGTCTATCTATATTATGCCTCATATATGTGAGATGCCTCTTGTATGAGAAATGATTGCATGATTATTGATATTGTACCTCCTATATTGAGATACCTCTTATATGTGAGATGATTAGAGACATGCTACGACTTATAAATATAATTATTTATGTGAATCTTGGATATGTGTATGGACCTAAGGTCATTATTATGATGTTATGATTATTTTGGATAAATTAATGGGCCGAAGGCTGTGATATGATATTGATTAAATAGCTGAGAAGTGTTTATCATTATAGATAATGTGATTACAGTTTATGAATATGAATATGTATATGTTTGTATACACATCTCTTCGGTATGGGACGGAGGAAGATGTGGTATGATGCTTATTATTCCACTTATTGAATATTGGTGATGGCATGAGTAGATTTGGTACGTTCATGATTATTTACCATTACAAATGATGTGATTATAGCTGAGATGGGATCTTTTGACTGCTCTTCTAGTTACACGGTTAAGCTATGTGGTAACTAGTTGTCTATTAGGGGACTATAGCCCTTGATGGCTAGGAATCTAATGTATTAGTAATGAATCTTTCTTAGATAAAACATGTTAGCTAAGGATGGTTAGTTAATGAATGGTGTGAGCTTATAAAAGATGGTTATGAGACAAGTAGTAATGTTTTGTCTAGTAATTATTAACGGATATAGAATGATTAGTTGATAATAATTAATGGTCAAAAAATGGCGGTTTTGGTCCAGCGATGAACCTTGACTAGATGTTAGGTATTGTCTATTAAATAAATAGTGGTTAATTGCTATCCCGTAATATGACTGACTAGATATTCTTTGGTAATATGGTTATGTTTATGAGTATTTTAGTACATGTTATTCGGCAATGACTATTATGATGATATTGATACTCAGCAAACCCGAAGAATACTATTATGTTGATTTGATACTTGGCAAGACCAAAGGATACTATTGTGATGATATTGATACTCGGCTAAGTCGGAGGATACTATTGTGATTATATTAATACCCGACAAGGATGGAGGATAATACTGTGATGATGTTGATACCCAGCTAGGCCGGAGGATATATTGATGATATGTTGATACCCGACAAGGCTGGAGGATATATTGATTATATGCTGATACCCGGCAAGACCATAGGATATATTGATGATATATTGATACCCGGCAAGGCCGAAGATTGATTACAATGATGATAATACTTATGAGGACAGTTATGATGATTTGTGATATTGATTGTGTACTTTGCATTCATTCCTATGCATCTCCTATCACTAGTATGCACCTATATTACCATCCTGTATGGGATAGCTGCATATATATATGGGTGAAGAATATGCCTTGTGTTGTTGTATGTTGATTGAACTTTTCAAGCTTGGGGCGGTGGGGATACACATAGGCTCGGCTAGGTATTTGTTTGTCTGAAGTAGCCAGTTATTCGCATTGTTATTGATATTATTATTATCATTGTTATGATTATTATCATTACTAGCTTATGAAAGATTGGTCATTGATCTGGTATCAGGATTTGAGGTACGCCTTTGGCCTCTCCTATCTTATGATTGCATTATTATGCATGATTATTTCACGTCTATCCATGTGGATCAGGAACCCCGAGTATGATAGTATTTAAATCTTGATAGCATTGTCATGAGGTCTTAAAATAATAATATGATGATATAGGTTATGATTTGAGATGACCTCATGTTCATATAAATATAAATATATATAAAGCTATATGAAGCTATGATACTGCCGCATATCCCATCCTTTGTTGTTCATAATGTATAGTCATTTCTTTGCGTAGCAATTTGCTATATATCTTTCTTTATCTTTTTATTTGTATATTGACCTGGGATATACGGTATAGAATTGACGTATATTGAATGTAGCTGGAATAGGATAGTTCACCGTGATACTTCCTCAGTCTTATTATGTTAGACTCTTGGACATGAATAGGATAGTTGTTCCTTATTGTCTTACTGACTTATGATATGATTTTTGGACTCTTGGGTGTAGTTTCCATTCTATTTATATGTTGCATATATCTGCTTTATCCTTGGAACTCAGTTGGTAGTAACCTATTAAGTACCATTCGTTTAGTACTCGTACTATACTTCTATAGCCTACAGATCATAGTATGGGTTATTTTCGTTGATCTATTCATCATATAGAGCAACCCTGATTCAGAGACTTAGAGTAAGCTCCTGGAGTTTGAAGTATTACTTATCTCTGTCTTATGTATTAGACTAGTATCTAAGTTGTATTCAAAGATAAGTTGTATCAGTGTATTTTCTCTTGATATTTCACTTCTGCACTCCTTTTATATTAGAAGCTCTTGTACTGATACCACCAAGTTTTCGGATTCTTCTATGTACCAATCTTTATTTTATATATTCTGCATTCTCTTCCTTATATTATAGAGTAGTCTATTACTAGTCGTTCTAGACTATGGGCTGGCTTGCTTACTGGTGGGTTATGGTAGGCACCATCATGACATAAGAAGTTGGGTTGTGACAATAGAAATTCCATTGCATATGCTTTGTGGCAATTGAATCCTCTTGGAAGGAATATACAACTCAAAATTGGAAGTTGGCAATGGTGGTGTTTGCACTTAAGGTTTAGAGACACAATCTGCATGGTCTTATGTGTGAGGTATTCGTAAATCGTCATATCCTGAAACATTTTTTCAGACAAAGAGATCTAAATTTGAGATAGATAAGATATATGGAATTATTGAAATACTATGATGTGAAAATCCAAAATCATTCGTGTAAGGCCAATATGGCGGCAGGCCCAGAATGTTCAATTTATGCTCCTACCTATTATCTGAATATACCATAAAATATGTAGGCATTAAACTAGAAAGTGGTAGTCATTAGTCGTTTATCCCGTTTGAGGTTGTCATAGCGACCCTTGGCTAAGGAATTTAAGATCTACCATCTTGGTTCATGTAGTTTATTTTTTTAGAAAAGGGTGGAGTATTGGCAAGAGTTTTGGTGATGTCAATTTTCCTTGATCAAATCAAGGCCAATAGTTTGAGGATAGGAATATAAATAGACTCCAGACAAGGTGGTGTGGTGAGACTTCAAACGCCACACCTAATGCGTGTAGAGTATTATAGTTTAGAGGCCGACTATGTGTTTCTTGGGTTAGTGATTTTATTTATAATGTGCTTGCTGGAGCTCATGGTTTGCAATATTCTATTCATCCACGTGCTACTAAGATGTCCCGTGATTTGAGGAAGCTTTATTATTGGCATGGAATAAAGAGGGACATAGTGGAGTACATATCTAAATCCTACAACTATCAACAAGTAAAGTATGAGCATTAAAGAGCTGTGGGATTGCTCCAATGGTTACCTATTCCTGAGTGGAAGTGGGAGAGGATATCTATGAAATTCATGGTACGTCTTTCTAAGTCCTTGAGAAAGCATGTCTCAATTTTGGTCATAGTGGATAGGCTGACCAAAATCAACCTATTTTTTTGGTGAGACTGGATTTTGCTCTAAATAGTTGGACTAGACTTATGCCAAAGATATAATGAGGTTGCATGAGGTGCCTCTTTCCATCATTTCAGACAGAGGTACACAATCCACTTTTAGATTTTGGACAAGCTGCAACTTTTTATCCTCAGTTTGATGGATAGTTGGAGAGGAATATTCATTTGTTTAAGGAAATGTTGAGATCATATATGATCTACTTTTGTGGCTAGTGGGAAAAGTCCTAACCATTGTGTTACTTTTTCATAAAATAACAACTATCACTCTAGCATTGATATGACACTATTTGAGGTACTGTATGGGAGGATGTGTATATCACCCATAGGGTGGTTTAAGACTAATGATGTGAAGCCTTTGGGTACTAATTTGGTGAAGAAAGCTCAGGAAAAGGTGAGATTCATCTAAACTAAGTTGTTGGTAGCCTAGAGTAGGCAAAAGGAGTTTCCAAATTGTAAGGCTAGGGATATGTCATTTAAGGTCATTTTGTTAAAAGTAATTTCTATAAAGTGAGTCATGTAGTTTGGGAAGAATATCAAGCTTAGCCCTCAATTAATTGTTCCATTCGAGGTTTTTGATGATGTAGGTCAAGTTGTATATAGGTTAGCATTGCTACCAAGCTTTTTGGGGGTCCATCTAGTGTTAAATGTATTAATACTTAAGATATACCATTGGGATATGGATCAAATTATCACATGGGATTTAGTTTTATTAGATAATGATCTTACTTATGAGAAGGAGACGGTTGTGATTCGTGATTAGGATTTTTGTAAATTGATGAAAAAGAAAATTTTATTGGTAAAGGTTTAGAGAAAGCATCATCCGGTTAACGAAGCCAACTTGGAAACATAGAAGGACAGGTGGGACAAGTACCCTCAATTTCTAGTGGATAAAAATATTCTTTTTTTCCTTACATGGCTTATTTTTCCTTGTTAATTTTTTTTGAATAAACATGGGTAAATTGGTATCTATTCTAATGACACATTCTATTGTTATGGGTGATTAAATCTTGTAAATATTTTGGATTAAGTGTTTTCCCAAGTTGAAACTTCAAAATTTCAGGCTACGCTAGCTTTAGATAAAATTTGAGTGAGGTATGGTTTAGGGAAATTTAGGAATGGATTAGATAAATGTGATTATGTTTAGCTTGATTTTTTGTTAGCTAACGCAATAATGAATCCATAGAACTTTTCAAAGGTGAATTCGGTAAGTAAAACTTCTTATTTCGAGCTTGATGTAAAGGGGATAGTCCAAGATCTCATGGTTTGAGGGTGTACATGAAAAGGTAAAAAAAGAAGGATTTCAAACTTTCAACCTCACTACTCCCATTATAGAGGGTGGTATGTTTCTATAGAAAAAAATTCCCGCTATAACAGAGTCAAATTTGGTAAATCCCACTATAGGGAGCAATGCCGCTATAATAATGTCGTTATAGCGAGACTGAGTCGCTATAGCGGGGTGAGTAACTGTTAATGCAAAAGTTTCCCGATAAATAATTTATTATTCTAAAAATGTTTTGGGGGAACGCTTAGGTGATTTAGACAATTTTCATAAGTTTTTTATCAAATTTCTTTGTAAAGGTATGTAGTTCATCCCTATTAACTAGTTTTTATGGTTAATTAACCTTAGAATTACTACTTTATGGGTATTAGGGAGGGTTTATACTTGAATTAGCAGATTTTATGGTGCAAGGTTGTAAATTAGATGTAATACCTTTGGGTTTTAGTTTTATTCATATATTTACTCCTGATTGATAATAATTTACCATAGTAACCATGAAACTTGTAGGTTGAAGGAGAATTCTAGTTGAAAAACCGTAGAACAATGAGAACGGTCATTAAATTAGCCTTGGTATTTGGGATTAGGTTATAAACCTTGATATAGTAAGTCATTTGGTTGATTAAATGTTGTGGCCCTATCTTTAGACCACAACCAAGCAGAAATTGCACAAAATGGCAGGACTCAGGCTTAATAAAGTGGTACAAGCTTTGATTGAGGTAGATGATGGTTTAATGTAGATAAAACCTAGCTTATGTTATCTTACATGATAACTAATTCTTAGTATTGCTTGTACAATGCTTTGTCAAGAAATATCTAGGATTGTTTGATATCCTAAGTGTTAATCGCATGCAATGAACTTTCCTAAAAACTTATTAGATTTTATAAGTGTTTTTCTATTAGAATTATGGTTGTGATTGTTATGATATCTGTCATTATTGTAGAATGGACCAACATTTGAACATCTTAATAGAATTGGTTGGTACAAGGTTTGTGGACACTTGATGTAAGGGATTTGGGATATAGATAAGAGCTCGTCCCCTGTAGGTCATGAATAATGGGAACACACATAAGACCCTTAGCATATATGTACATGGAATTGGTGTTTGTGACGATTTCTTAAGTGAATTAAGGATTTTGTGTTTTCTTGATTATATTTGTTCCTTGAGTGAAAATGGGTTAAGTGTTGTCATTATATGTTGGTTCTTGTATGAATCAGATTTATGTGACTAATTGATAAAGGTGGTTTCTTTATGTAAACTAGGATGCAAGATATTTTCCATTGTTGTTTTCCTTGGGGATCCTTTAGTGGTCTGAGTTAATTTTATGTTGTGACATAGGTTTGTGTTTGGAGCATGAATTTTATGATAGTTGTGTCATGGGTGTTGACATGAAGTCTTATTAGTTGTCATAGTTGACTTCACTTGTTATCCTTGTTGACTCATATTGACTGAACTTTATGTTATACTTGTTTATGGGGTTAAGGGTTATGAACTTAAATAAAGTTGCATGATGGGGTTCATGGTTGTATTGTTGTGCTACATCTTGGTTATGTGTCCATATTTCCCTATTTGGATTGGCCAATGACCATATCGATACATTTTTTTGTTGTTGTGTGCTGATTATACACATGCTCTTCTTTTTGTTGAATGTAGAAACTATTCCAAGACATGAGCTATGATTTTTATCGTATCCAAAATCTAGGGTGATCTGCATCTTTCAGGCTACTATGGGTTCATCTACTATTTTCTAGTCTATTTATTTCGAATTCAAATATTACATTGGTTTTTGGGGATGCATCCCTATTTAAAAATTTATTTGTGTTTAGGTACGGTGACTTTCAGGTTTAGGATATTTGCTATTGATTGTATTCAAGGGAATTTATTTAGCTGTCTATTTTGCTGGCTCACTATTGGGTAGATGGTTGATTTATTTCTTCCACTTGAGAGTCAGAGTGGGTGCCATTCATGATGGTTTTGGGCCGTGACAGTCGTATTGATATTTATAGGAGAAACATATTACTCTGGGTCATGCCTTAACAACTATTAAGATTTTTATCTTTACATACCTTACTTTTTGACTTGATCACTCACCACTTTCTAATGATGTTCTTCATATAATAAATTTATCTATAAAACAGACATATAGGGCAGTAAAAATATCTAGCCAAGAAGAATATTTTTATCAATAACACAATAATAACTCACGAGTGATGAGTTCGATAACTGTTATAAATAAGTAGAGTGTCATTACACCCTTTTATTTCACCATTTCTTTAAATGATCACATGACCTTACAATAGGGTCAAGACTACTCCCCATGGCTTAGTGCACGATAAACAATTCATTTATCAGCTCAAACAAACCTATGTAACTTGAACTCATGTCTTCCAAGTACTATGTCATGAGTTCTTTATGAAATAATGTAAAACTATTCTTATAAGCTCAAGACAAATACGGAGTCGAAATCTTCGTTTTGTAGTCAAACCCTTATGATTTTCTTACTTCTGCAAAATCTCAGCTCAAAACAAGTAAAGAAGATACTTTTATTACAAACACTCCAATAATGGAACAAAGTTTAGCCCAACTATGAAGGATGAATACTTGGAGTTTGAAGATAAAAAAATATCCTAGGAGAGCTTTTAAGGGTCATGGGTTAAGGAAACACTAAAATCAATTTTAGACAAAGCCTATATGATTATGTTATGTACATACATACATGCATACATACATACATAAATACATACATATATATAAATATATATACATATATATAAATACATATAGAGAGAGAGATACATACTTTCCACTGCCTCACCTTTATTGTTTAAGAGATCATTGTTGATGCAACAACTAGACATGAAGCTATGACATTTATGGACGGATCTTTCGGATATAATTAAATTA
Source organism: Capsicum annuum (assembly GCF_002878395.1). Taxonomy (NCBI): domain Eukaryota; kingdom Viridiplantae; phylum Streptophyta; class Magnoliopsida; order Solanales; family Solanaceae; genus Capsicum; species Capsicum annuum. Next base: position 104,931,283 of record NC_061117.1, read on the forward strand.
GAATGTCTCAAAAGTACAAAGAATGCACTTCCTTCCGAACTACAAAAGAGATATATTGTTACAAGGTGATTCTTTTGAGTCTAAAGAATGCAGGTTCCACCTACCAACAAGCAATGCAAAACCTTTTTGATGACATGTTACATATGAGGGTGGAATGTCATGTCAATGACTTAGTGGTAAAGAAAAAGTGCAGGGACAAAAATCTTGAAGAGCTTCGTATTATTTTTGAGAGGTTAATAAAATTTAACTTGAAAATAAACCCACTCAAATGTTCATTTGCAGTTACTTCAAGAAAAATTTTTGGTTTTATTGTATGTCATAATGTAATTGAAGTTTATCCCACAAAGATTTATTCCATTAAGAAAATACCTGAGCCAAAGAACATGAGAGACCTTTATATTCTACAAGGAAATTTAGCATTCATTCGGAGGTTCATCTCTAACTTGGCTTGAATATGTCAACCCTTTAACTATCTAATGAAAAAAAATGCCCCTTTCTACTGGGACCGATCATGTCAAAATGATTTTGAGAGCATCAAAATATACTTATTGAATCCACCTGTATTAGGGGAACCAACTCCTTGGAGGCCATTGACACTCAACATTGTATCACAAGAGTAATCACTTGGAGCACTTATTGCTCAAGAGAATAAAGCTAAGAAGAAACAAGCACTGTACTATCTAAGTCGAACCTTAATAGCAGCTAAGTTAAATTTTACACCCATTGAGATGATGTGCTTAGCTTTGCTTTATGAGATAAGGAAATTAAATCATTATTCTAAAGCATACACCATCAAGCTAATTTCTCGAGTTGTCCCTGTGAAGTTTTTAATGGGATGGTCAATTCTGTTAGGGCATCGAGGAAGATGGTCAGTATTATTTAGCCAATATGAAATTGTATACACGCCTCAAAATGTTGTGAAGGGGAATGCTCTTGCAAATTTCTCATGGATCACTCTCTGCCAGCGTAATGGGAGATTTCACATGAGTTTCTTGTTGAAGATGTACTGTTTACTGAAGAACTGTCTATGTGGACAATGCTCTTTGGTGGATTTGCACGACAAGATAGTGTAGGGGAAGATGTTGTGTTGATATCACCAAAAAGATTAATCTTGCCATTCTCATTTGTTTTAGGTGGAACATATTCCAAAAATATTGTAGAATACCAAGCTTTATTGGTCTTTAAATGGCCTCATTATGAAAATTCCGCAATAAAATATCTATGGTGATTCTAAGTTAATCATAAAGCAACTTTTGGGGAGTTTCAAGATGAAGAAGAAAGATCGTTTATGATATTACCAATATGCCATTTGTTTGCTTGAACGATTTGATCAGGTGTTCAAAAACCAAGTCCTAAGAGAATAAAATCACATGGCATATGCTCTAACTAACTTAGCCAAAACGCTGGCACTCAGAGAGAATAAGTCAACAAAGGTAAATATATCTCATCAGTGGGTTATTCTTGGTTTGTTCGATCTTTAAATAAATGAAATCAACCATACGTCTACTCTAGTGGTTGAATAAAAAAATTGAAGGAAACTAAATTGAGTATCTCAAACATAGGAGGCTACCAAGGACCCACAAAAAAAACATACATTAAGAGAAGGGATTCACAATTCATTTTTCATCAGGGAATATTACTTTGTGATCTTACAAGGGATTACTCTAGCTATGTCTTTACAAAGAGAAGCTTAAAAATAATGAAGGAAGCACATTCTGGCACATGTGGAGCACACCAATCAAGGCCTAAAAATTATTTCTGCATCAAGAGGATGCGCTAATATTGGCCAACAATGGTGGTGAATTGTCTAGAGCATGCCAAAAGGTATAAAGTGTGTCAATTCTATGCTAATTACATCTATCAGTTTTCAGAGCCTCTTCATCTAACAGTAGCCTCATAACATTTTGATACCAGGGGACTTGATGTTGTTGGACCTTTTCCAAAGTCGTCAAAAGGTAAAATAAACATTTTAGTTACTATAGAATATTTCTCAAGATGGGATGAAGTTACGCAATTAAAATAAGTGAAAAAGAAAATATTGTTGATTTTATCAAGCCAAACATAATTTTTAGGTATGGCATATTGAGATACATTGTTACTGATAATGGAATGACCTTCAACAATAAACACGTGAGGACTTTTTGTGAGAAATACAATTTTAAGTAGCACAAGTCATCAATGTATAATTCACCTACCAATGGTCTTGCCAAAGCTTTTAACAAGACACTTGGTAACCTATTGAAGAAAGTTATTGAAAAAAATAAAAGGGACTGGCATGAGAGGATTAGTAAAGATTTATAGGCATATGTACTACCTTTAGAACTTCCATGCAAGTGACTCTATACTCATTGGTGTATGGCATAGAGGCAGTCCTTCCATTAGAACAATAAATTTCATCATTACGAATTGCAATCCAAGAAGTAATTATAATTGGAAATAAAGCTCAATTTCATCTAGCAGAGTTAGAGTCATAGGACGAGAAGAGATTAGAAGCACAACAAAGGTTGTGGGTTATCAATCGAATTGCTAGATCTTTTAATAAGAGGGTGCGACCACAATCGTTTTAAGTATGAGAGACTTGTTCTTAGTAGTTATAAGATCCATAATCATCAACAAACACATCGATAACAAGTTTATATCATAATGGGATTGGTCATATGTAGTGAAAGAAGTACATTCAACTGGAGCTTATAAATTTGTTCATCGTGATGGTTTAAGAATCGGTCCAATCAATGGCAAGTTTCTGAAGTAATACTTTCCATGAAGGTCACATGCATTACTTAAGGCACAAGCTTAAACTACATGTCACTCCTGGCCTGCGTGAATCTAAACTGTGAATGGCTCTCCAAAATAAAAAAAATAAGAAGAAAGAAAAGAAAAAAAGACAAAAAAATACAAAAGAATAAAAAATAAATTAACTCATCCTCCTGAACTATGTTATAACTTGATCCTTTTCTCTGAGGTACGTAGGCAGCTTAGCATACTATTTTACTCTAAGTTTAGTCATATGAGTTAAAAATAAAAAAGGGGGGAAGGGTGCGTCATTACCTGAGCACGACAATAACACTTTGAAGTGACATAGATATTGCATGAATTGGATGTTTCTTTGCTAAGTTTACCACTAGCGCGCAAATGTGAAAAGGAAAGCAAGGCAAAGCAAAGGCTTTGATGTCATATCTATATAAATCCATACAGTTTTTGAGTCTGGTCTTTCCATATATTATTGTTGTCGGTGCTTTCTTTGTAATGAAAAAGGTTGTGCATGATTCAGTGGCTCCTACATTGATTTATGAATTTTCTACCATACCTGCTCGCAGCTAAACAAAAAATCCACTAGGTTTCCAATGGAGTTAACTTTAGTAATATATCTGAACAAAGCTGTAAAGTATTTGACCTACAGTTTTACATATGTTGTAAATCTTAAAGTCCTTTTGCATCAAAAAAAGATAACTCACTATTCAATGCCTCCTACACCAAGTTTTGAATTTTGTGCTATGTCCACTCAAAGTAATGAAGCAATCATGTCAGATTTGGAAATCCACTTCAGGAACTAATTTTATCAATTCAAAAGGAATTTGATTTTAAAATTTGATATGCGACAGACTGTAGAGTTTCATTATTGTTTGATCAAGTGATTACAATTCTGACACTTTTAACTAGGGACATGAAATTCTACATGAGAATGCACAAAGATAGAGAACAATCTTGGGAAATGGCTTGATCAATTTCAAAAAAAAAGGAAATTTTATAGACTTGTCAAGTCCACATAACTAGATGCTACTTCATCACACTCATCAAGCGATAATTGGCTTGCGGTAGAGCGACAATTTTATGTAATACCTTGATCCTTCAAGTATTTACTCAAAATTAGGGGCATCTTTATCCGCAACATCAAACTAGGATACTATTTGACACACTCAGTCATAGGAAAGGAGGAAAAATGACTATTAATCGGATTAAAACTTTGCATTTTTATATTTAAATTGTGAGGCCAAAAGTACAGTGAAATTCAATTCGAATGTCTTTTTCTCCACAAAGCTTCTCCGACTAGATAAAGGTTATCATCAACTAATGATGTTTCATATCAAATTCTTCTTTTCCAAGTTGCATGAATGATTTTTTTCATGGTAAATTCTGAAGATTGAGACGCTCTATAAAATTCGTGTCCCAAATGCAAGGAGTTTTATATGCTAAGACTTAAGGGAATAGGTCCAAATTTTCTTATCAAGTATTAAGAAAATGGTCTTCTATAAGGTTCTAATTTTCAAGATATGATAAGGGAGGCACCATGTATTATGCACTAAAACCTTAGTCGAGAGTGACCCATCAAACTGTTCCTCACCAATGTAAGAAAACTTTCTTGGCCAATACTGACTAATTTAATATTACATCTTTGGCATATGTTTACTCCTTAAAGTCATGTTATTGTAGGATCGTACGGCTAATGATTTGAACACTCCAAGATCATGATTCAGACATTATGGCAAGGATACAAAAAGGTATGAAACTGGCATTCTAGGTCTGTAGCTAACTTTACAAAAAATCCCATTAATTCAAAATGAATTTTTTTGTGATTTTCATACACATTAAAAGTCTTCGTGCTATATTTGCAATGACATAAGAAACTCAGGATTTCATCTCTCCTACAAGTGACTCATGGATTTTACTCCATAGACATACAAACCTAAAGAAAAAAGTAGAATTTGAGCTGATTTTGATATCAAATCTATATAAATCCAAAGAGAGTTTGGTCGTGATTTTTACATGCATTGTATTTCCATGAGTTGTATTTCCAAAGAAATAATAATTTCATGATTTTGACAGTCTGACTCTATGCTGTGAATTTTCTACCACGGATGTGCTAGGCAAAACACAACCGGGCAAAGAAAAAAAATAATAATTTTGAGCCAAGTTTAAAAAAATAAAATCTATACAAATCTTGAGAACTTCTGGTTATGATTTTTATAAGCATCGTAGTTCAATGAGTTATATTTCCAATAGAATAAGAATTTTATGATTTTGACACTCCTAGTTTGAGTTATTAATTTTTTACCATGGTCGCTCAAAGTTGAAAAAGTTAGGTGACACAAAATTTGAGCGAAACCGTTTATGAATGATCCGCACATGCCCAAAAATATTTTGGTCATGATTTTAATTCATATTGTAGTTTTTTAAATTTTCTTTCCAATGATATAGCTGGCTAGAATTTCAAATTATTTATCTCATGTCATGAATGTCGAAGCATATGGTTCGGGATGGCAAATAAAAACTAGTTGGTGTATCCAATTTGAAAATAAACTACATAAAAAAAAAAAAGAAGCATTAAAAGAAAGGTATCCCTTTTATTGCTACAAGGGAGACTGCTATACATCATTATAGTTTCCAAAATTTAAAAAAAAAATGAAAAAGAACATTCTTGAGAAAAAATAAATAAAAAATATTAAGGAAAAAGCTTATGGATAAGGATCTGATGGCGACTTATCTCAGTGTCTTTCTTTAACTTAGCTAGTCTTTTGTTTCTTCTTGGTGGGCTGATTTTCTCAAGAGGATGAATATCATCCTCAATATTGGTGATATTCTCATGATTTTTGGACAATTTTTTTATACTCTTCAATAAGCGAGATGGTCTTCTATTTCTTAGAAGTCCAGGCTTCTAATTCTTGTCAGCTTTCGCAAAGGCTTTTTGAAGCTCTCTCAGATGCTTGTCCTACATGACTTTGTATTTGTTTATGATATTAAGGAATTGTTGTGAAGCAGAAAGCAATTCTCAATGAGAATCTCTAGTTATCTTCTGAGAACTAGACAACTTTGCAACATCATAATCTCCATGCTTCTTAAAAATATGTAAGTACAACCTCCAAAGTAGAAAGGTCAATGACATTGACCTCCGGAGACCTTTATGAATTAGAGCAACACCTTTCTCCAAGTCTTTGAGGATTTTTGAGAACTCGACGGAGAATTGTGTCATACATTCACACAAATTATGCCATATTAAGAAATGTAAGATAATTTGAAAGTCAAAATAGACTTTTGTAGTTTAAAATTAGAGGTAGTCTGCTGCAACGAATGAACTAAATCCTTGGAGATGTTTGAATGTCTATTATGAGTTGCCCCAACCACCGTATTAGTAGTTAAAATATGTTGGGAAGATTCAATATTATCTGACAACTTTGTTGATTGACCCTTATTAGCAAATTGAGTCTTGACATCATCAAGAGAAAGATCAAGACTCTTCAGTATACTGGTGGGATTCGGTATTGTGACACAATCATCACCAAATATGTTATTGGGAATATCCACAAGATCCAACTAAAACAAAAATAAAGTTAATATCAATTAAAAAGGAAAGTTGGATATTAAAAAAATAATTATTACCTGATGTGCCAAATTAATCAAGGGCATTATTGAACAAGCAATACCATCGTCAAATATAGCGGTATCAACACTTATGAAATTCAAGGTAGCAAACTCACAATGCTGATCACTTAAGTCCTTGTGTTTTTTCTTCAAATGCTTCCAGGGTGGTTCTTTTCTAGCATTGCTTTCTTTTGAGCTAGAGTTGGCACTAGTAATAAAAGCCCTCATAAGTGAAATAGGTTGTTTGGAAGTGTCGCTACAAAGTGACATAATACAAAGTGACTTTCAAGCGCTATTGTTTGATAGGCTGGAAGATTTTTTTCATTTTTTAACAACGCCAATCACTTCAGAAGTGGTGATAGTTGTTGCTGTGGGGACTGTGAGGGACTTTTAACTCCTTTGTCCATATTTGTATTCTTGACTTTTGAATTTTTAAATTTGGGAACAACTTTGACAGATTGTGCAGGATTACTCAGCCACCTTGGACTTTCAAGAGTGAGAAAGCTAGACTTGACCATTCAGATGAAGTTGGCTTCTTTCATTGGATGAGGGAGCATCATTTTTCTTTGGATCTCTTAAAATAATGTGGGTACTTCATATCAACACAGTCTTTTGATAGGTTGGCCACCAATCTAAGTACTCACGAGTCATAAAAGGTTCATTGTCTAATGGACGCATTGGTATGTTATGCTTCAAAAAGCTTTCAAAACAAACACAAGACTCCCAGAGATGCACCAAAGCTAGCAGCAAACCATCAAAACAGTTCTCTATCAGAACGCGAGAACATCTTGAAAAAATCCAAATTGGCAATTAAATTTATGAGGGCTATAAGGTTCAACAATCAGATCATAATCATGCCTCAAAGTGATGAAACTTGAATAAAGGCCATGGAAGAAATCACTCCACGAATTGGAAAGTTTGCCTTTACCATCAATTTTTACCTCTTTTCCCTATAGCAAGGCAAAATGAGAAAGCTTCTTCACATTGACCTATTGAAATAACTTGCCAGCATCAACAAGGTCAAATTGCTTTGCCATTTTTTCTCCTGAAATTCGCCACACTTGAACCCCTCATTACAGACAGTTTCCATAGCAGTAAGTTTCAAAATTTTCACTTATCCATCTATAAACATAATGGATGGGAAAGAGTTCATGGCAGGACCTCGAGTTTGAAGAAGTGGATATCTCCTAAGACCACAATAAATGCTTTTAAGAACTGGGGCCGCTAAAGAAATTCTTTCTTCGTAAGCCATCAAAATTTTAACTTTGAAGATGATAGCACAAATATAACCAGCCTTCTTGTTGGGCAGCAAAAATTTGTAGATCCAAAATGCAAGGAAAGCCACCAAATAAGTTTCATCCCTGAGTGATTCTTCCACACCTAGCTCATCAAAAGAGGCATTCTCCTTTTCAATTCGTGGTAAAAAATTCATGTCAATATTCCCCAGTAAATCATGATTCATCCTTGGCTTCATCAAGTTATTAGTCTAACTTTTGTGAAGTCCCAATAATCGGCCCTCAAAACTAGAACTTAGTCCAATCAAGAAAAGAGATGTCATTTATGACACCTTTTGTAAGCTGGTAGAATGCCAAAAACAAGTGTGAGAAATTTCTAGTCCCATAAAGATATGGACAACTCTCCAATAAAAGTAGAAACTATATTGGTGTTTGGATGCCAATTCTTATAGAAGGTTTGGAGTATATTCTTTTTATGGTCATACATAAACAACGAAGTAAAGAGGGCATAAGTCTTATTACAAATCAAAGCCTTATTATCATGGGCAAGAAGGTATTCTATCTACTCTCAATACCCAACATTATATCAAACCTCAAAAAATCCATAGGGAGAACACACCAATTGATTAGGCTCCCATGTAGCTAGGAGAGCCTGAAACAACATTATTATGGGTAGAAAAAATTAAGAGGAGAACTTTTTGAGCCATAATTTTATGAAAAAATTTATCTGTGATGTCCTTTATTTTGCTGTTGACCATTCTATGAGATGGAGGTAGTGTCTAGTAGCTTTCTAACAAGAAGGACAGCTCCAATCACTAGAGAATGAGATTTCAAAGTGAGAGCATTGGCATGCAAATTTCTCTTGTTTTCTACAATCTCAAGGCAACAGTATGGAGTTTCATGATTATTGAAAAATGTTATTGTTGGGAATCAAGAGCACACTACACTGTTCCAAAGGATTAAAATTAAATAGAGATTAACCTTTGTGAACACAAAATCTTGGTAAAATCGGAAACAAGAGAACCTGAAGTGAAATTAAAAATAATTAACTATAGCAACACAGGTGAAATTTGGCTGCAAATCTTTGTTGAGTTACTACTCCTTGTTTCCGAGTACAATAAATTTAGTTGCAAAACTTGGTTAAGTTATAGCTCCTTGTTTTTTCTTATCAAAAATAATTTAATGGCTTGCTATTTTAGTTATGCATTTCATATTACAATCGTGCAAATTCGGGTGAGTAAAAGGCAGCAGGCTGCTATGAATGTTATAGTTACCTGAGAAAGCAATTTATGGATTCAATCGATTTAGGAAAGCTCACAGCTTTGCAGCCAAGCAATTAAACACACTTGAAGACTTCTCTTTGTATCTACGGAATTCTTAAATGAATTTTCTCTACAAGGGAGAAGCTTATGTAGAAGGCTGGTGAAAATTCCAATTTTGTATATACGGAAAGTTGTATAAATTAGAAGAGAATCCTTGGAAATTACAAATTTCCAAGAAGCTTAAAGAATAATCATAATGAGAAAGATTTATTTGAAGAAAAATGATTGTTTTTTGAATACCAGTGGAAAGCTAATATCCTTTTTTGGGTGCAAAGGGGAAAATCAAAATTTCTTATCTATGTATACAAAGGCATATCAATGTGATATTTTCTTTACTCCTTATGGTCCTAACATGAAAGTGATCATTTCTCACCCTTATCCAAGAAGAGTAAGAATAACGTTGGTCATTAATATGGTAGTTTTTCATACATGTGAAATAATATCAAGTTTGTACTTGATCGTGGATGAAAAAAATGAGGATCACCAAAAACAAATCACTTGTCTCTTCGATATTTTCACTATATGGAAGTGCACAAAGGATATTTTAACTAGACCACTCACATGTAATCGTCTATCTAGAATGCACCGGCAAGAAATGAGTACCTTTAAAGTGACAAAACTGAAAACACACTCATGAGTACTTCAAGTCATGTTGTCAAGTTTCAGCAAGCCTATCTATCGACAAGTCTCAAAGTAAGGGGCATTTGTAAACATATCAACTTTTTTGGGTTAAATTCATATGAAATTTGAATTTAAATCATGTTCATTTGGGTTGATTAATTAATGTGGGCTTTAAAATTTGTTGGTCCATTTGTACTAAATTCAAGACCAAGGTCCATTACATCTTGGAGTCCAAACCCATGCCACATGTCAAGGTGACTTGGCATCCCCATCAAATTCAAGACCATCAAAATGACACCTTATGTCCAAATAATGTGGAAATCTAATTTAAATTCAAGAACCTGTCAAAAGTCATCAAGTGTCAAGGTGACATATTTCGGCCAATCACAAGAAACCAGGACAACTTCCTACAATAGGAGGAAACATAACATTCTAAAAGTTAAAAAGGACTTTTACAAGCATTGGTAACATTAGCATCGACTATAAAGTTTTTGCAAGGAGCAATCAATAGAGTTCTTCTAGGAGATTCTTCCAAAGCAACAAAACATTTTCTAACATTCTCAACGATTGAAATGCATCTCTAGGAGTCCAAATCATCCAACAATATGAGAAACATGCTACTAAAGGCCCTTGGATCATTTCTAGGTTTAGGACAAAAATATCAAGAGAGTTACGAAATTGTGCTCACAAAATTCATTAGTAAAAATACTTTTTATTTTTTCTATCTTTGGTTGTTAATTTTTGACCCCTTGAAGATTTGTTACAAATAACCCTCAAGCTAGGTTTTCAATTTCTATCTCAGTAGTGTCCAATCTCTTTAGAACTTTTTGCAAGAATACCTGTGATACTAAAACATACCTAATGGTAGGTGGGCAAGTCATGGATGAGCATAAAAAGGGAGTCAATGAAACTAGGGTTGATATCAGTTGCAAAGTGGAAAGACTGATGGCATCAATAGTACTAAGAGTCTTGAGACTCAAGGCCTTAATCTAGAACTTACTACATGTTTTCCTAATGTTAGCTAAATTGGGAGTATCAATCTCCATGCACATGCTGAAATATAATACCCTAGTTAATAAGGCAGCACCAGCTACAACCTTGGCTTTGAATATTGCAATCTTTTGGATCCCAAATTGAACCAAGATCTATAATACAACAAAGATCTATAATTTGATCAATGTCGAGCATCTCTAAAACACCAGCATCCAAACATAATTGAGTGACCAAGAATATGGATGGTATACTCATCACCTCCTCTGTAACTCTATCCTATATTCTCAAGCAATAAATCTCATGATGTGAATCTCATATTCCTCTATAATAATTGTCACTAAGGTAGATTGAAGTGGGATCAATACATTATCTCCAGCCATAGGCCCCAATCTATAAAAATAAAAAGATCTCCAAGATTTGGCAATGAAACTCAATATGCCCTTCTTGATTTGAGACTTACCATCGGCTACCCACTCAACTTCTTCCCATTGTATATGAATAATGTTCACTATCCATTTGTAGTATACATTTTATCCTTATTACTAGTGTGTTTTAGTTTCACCCTCATTATCTTATCTATATGATGAGATATCTCCATCATGTTGGACGAAGGCTCAAAATCTCAACCATGTAGGAAGCGTAAAATGGTACACTCTAAAATGTCCAGTTATGCAACATATATCAACATGGTGGGAAGTAAAGGCTAACCCCTCCAAGTATACCCTATGGAGCCTGCATCTTTAGAGTTAACTTATATGCAGCATAAAATTTCAAAACACAAGATTGAATTTGTTGGGTAGTCATTCATCTGCCCAAACCTACACTTACTGAACAACCTCTCAAACTTTGGAATCTTAGACATACCTATTTTCACCATGTAGGTTTCTAATCCCTTTTCGAAAGACCTTTCTTACTAATTTGTAGGTCTTGATCATAGTTGTAATGTATACCTAAGACATCTAATATGTCGACCTATGGATCTACCTAAATATGTGGTGCTGGATGATCATAGATATGTTGTATACCAAGAACACCCTATCTATCAAGTTGTGGAGCTACTTAAACCTATGGTGTTGGTTGAACCTATGATGGAGGACTATAAACAAAGGTCTCACCAACATCATAATTTGAGGCCTGGGTAGCAAAGCCAATCCTTTTTTCAACTTTTAAGGAACTATCTACTAAGGTCCTTTTGTCATTACTGAATTTACTTTCTTGTTCCCCTTCCTTGGGTTTTGAATTTTTTCTCTTTTGAGACTGGAGAGTTCTATTAGGTGATGGGGTAAGATTCAAGGTGGAGTAACCCTTGAATTCTTTGTCCAAGGCCCTAAATCCTTCACCTGAGGTAACCTTGCATGTAGCTTAAGTGGATTTATGAGTGTATAATCCTTTTATTAGCTATAAGATTCTTTATCATTAGGCTTATCTTCTAATTATTTACTATATCGTGCCTCATGTTTGGCCTTGGTAGGGCTAGGATTTCCTCTCTTTCTTTCTCTTGCCTTTCTCTATTTTTGGTGACATGGAATCTATGAAAGGTAAATCTTAGTACTTATGAGATCATAATCCAAATACAAGTATTTGTATGATTGTCAGTCATGATGAGTTAGGTAACAAGTCATTGCTAGAGGGTGTGAGTCATTGGATGACTTATTATGTCCAACTTATGCAACTTTACAAGTGTAGGTTCTCATTATCACTGATCCCTCTGAGTCATTAGGTCTCCCTATGACTCATCATGAGATTTGTACTAAGAGAAAGCCCAAAACTTCATGAGCATTACAATTTCAAACCCCAGTTCTAGTGATCTTGACTTACATAATGACTTATAGCTTTTAGGGATGAGACATTATGTAAGTTGTACAGACCGCACTGAGGTAGCTTCTACCCACATGATATTCTATCTCATTCAATTTAACACTTTAGAATCAATACAAACCTTTATTATTACTAGAATGGTAGAGAATATAATTCTCATGATCAACTATTCAACCATGTATCAGGGCTACTCAAAATTTTGTCACGACCCAATTTCTGAAGTCATGATGGCAAATACCTTATACCGCCCATAGGTAAGCCAGGCAATAGCGTAAAATGATAAGTAACGAGCTAATGGGCAGATATAAGAAAAGACCAAATAGGAATGATAATAATTGTAATAATGAACAGATACAAAAAAAAATGTAATATATATAAAAAATGAGAGAAGGAAGAGTACCAAAATTTACAAATAAATCTATTCCAAGAACTAGTAAGGTCAGTACTAGAGCACTACTAAAAGATACCCAAAGTAACAGAAAAAATCCAAAATATACACAATATGTACAAGCAATCTCAAGCACAGAAGATAATACTAAAATAGATGGACGAGGATCAACCGCAAACGACAGCAAGCTCATCCTGCTCTAGATTAGTATTAGAAAAGTGAGATCATGTGAATGTTGGCTAAAGTACTCAAATCTATATCATGGAAAAATTTAGAAGTATAGCCTGAGTACCAAATAAATTATCACAAGTTTTTGCCATATAAAAATGTTAAAACAGAGCGAGAATACCAATATTCCAAGTCGTAACCTATTTTACAAAGAACTAAAATTTTTGTTTAAGCAAATCCCCTTTTTGTACTCGAGCAAGTCCATCTAGGGTTGTACGAAGTTGAAACAGTAAGAAACACCCATTGAAGACTCTCAAATCCAATATCTAAGTGATTAAAACAACTTCACTTGCTTTGATCCCTGAAATTTATGCTTGAATAAAGAAGACTTGAATTTCAATCACTTGGCTCAGAATTTTGGGTCAAATGGGCAAACAGATGATCAATTGTGATTATAATAATTATTAAGAGTAATTTTAATCAAGAAATGCAAGGAGTGGAGTCATTTTTAGTGGTAGAGATAGTATATGAATTTAAACTAATAAAATAAAAGTAGAGACGAGTATCAAATAAGTATTTAAACCCATTAAACTGGGTCTATCGGGTTGGGTTATTTAAATTATGGGCCTATTTTTGTCTACTGAACATGACTGACTTGACGACTCATTTCCTCTGGCTATTAGTCATCACTTGCACCTATCATGAACAGATTCAGAACACTTACTTAGTTTTTCCTATAATTAACCTACAAGATACATAATGACTCATTACTAGAAGCTATGACTCTTATTGAGTTATCATGATACCATCAGATGTAGGCTCAATTGACTTACCCTCTCCAGTTTTTATGAATTGTCATGATGAATCTTTCTGAGACTCTATGGATCATATTTACTCATTCTGACAGTTGTGAGGTATAGTTTCTATAAAACTCAAGCTCAATTTTTTTAACTCCTAGTAAAAAAGGAGGACCTTATGAGTTTTTTCCACTAGTAACAACTTTACATGAGACTTGTGAGGTTTAGAAACTAGATTATTTATCTAGTTTTAAACTTTAATCCAACACCACCGGTGTACTTCAACACTTATTAGTTTTGTAGTACAAACTAAAATTCAATGAAATACAAAAGAAAATGCATAAGATGTATCCCAAGAAGTGCTTAATTTAAAGTTATGGCGCGACATGGATAATTTTGCTACTTAGTGTTCAACAAACTAACCCATGGTTTTCCTCCCCTATAACACCTAATTTAACATCACTGAAAGACTCGATTAAATCAATTACTCAGACTTTATCAAGATATGCCTCACATAACATCTTGACCTCTTTAACAATTTTGAGGTATTATTTCACACTTTGGCCATTTACTTTGAATCTCTTGATATAGTTGTTCTCAAGCCCAATGGACCCATAAGGAATACACTTTCACCACTTGGTACGATCCAATCCATTTTGAATTAAAATTTCTAAGAAAAAATAAAACTTAGAATTAAATAATAGAACCATATAGCTAGTAGTGATTTCTATCTTCTCGATCTTTCTTTCATGGTACGCTTTATCTTTTCTTTAAACAAAGATGAACTCTTATAGGATTTAAATGGTATTCATCCATCTCATTCACTTGCTCAAGTCTTAAATTTCAGCATCACTCCATGCTTGATTCAACCACTTGAGTTTCCATAGTGTCTTTGGCTCAAGTTCGATAAGCAAGTCATATGCTTTGACAAACACGAGATGATATGGAGAAGCACCAATATTTGTAAAGGTGGTCTTGCTCTCTTTGTTGGAGATATATACTTGTCGCTAGACTGAGAATGTTATGGTGTTTCCACCTTATGCTTCACACTATATTTCTGAAGAAGGACCTTGAACAAATGATTTTAAAAGTGTGATCCCCCATTAGTGATAATGGCTCTTGCTATATCAAAGATGGAAAATATATTCCTCCTCATTAATAATGTCACACTTATTTTTTCATTGTTTAAAAGCATAATTGGATACACCCACTTCAATACATATTCAGCATCAACCAAGATTACTTCATGGTATATGAGCTCACAAATGGTCCCATGAAATCAATACCCCATATATCAAAAAACTAAATCTCTAAAATTGAGATCGATAGTAGCTATGACTCTGTGAGATATTCCTTTGTCTTTGGTATTCGTCACAAGACTTTGCATAGTCATGAGCACCTTGTTGAATGGTGGCCAATATATCCACATTGCAAAACCATATGAGTTGTAGGCATGCTACTATATTGACTCCCAAATGGGGATGAGTGACATGCCTCTAGAATACTCATCATTTAAACCTTTGGGACACATTTATGAGTCATTCCATCTAGATAAATCTAGAATAGGTATGGATCATGGCAGAAAAATTCATGCACATCAAACATAAACTTCTTTCATTGCTAAAAGGAAAGGTCCACAAGCACCACATCACTTACCAAATAATTGGAAAAACCCATAAACTGATAAATCAAGTCTTGTGATGAAGAAAACACCTAATTATCTAGAACTATGTCATTAATGTCAATCTTATCTCTCAATTATAACATTTCCACTTTTCAAGTCAAGGAGAGAGACTAGCCACTTGATTTTTAGTCACCTTTTGATCCTTGACTTCAAAGTCAAATTCTTACAATAAAAGCACCCAATTTGTGCTTTGCATCCTTCTTCACCATAAGGTACCTAAGAGTTGCATGGTCAGTATACACAATCACTTTCATTTCAAGAAAAAGATCAAAATTTCTCAAAAGGAAAAACCACAATAAGCAACTCTTGTTCCATAAAAATATAATTTTTATAAGCTGGTTTAAGTGTTTTGCTAGCATAATTGATAGGATAATGCATCTTTCTATGCCTTTGGACTAGGACTTCTCCTAACGCCACTCTGTTGGCATCATGAATAATCTTAAATGGCATGGACCAGCTAAGTGAAATAATAATAGGGGCTAATGCCAATTTCTCCATAAGACTCTCAAATGCCTTTAGACACATCATTAAATATGAGCTTTCCCTTCTTCTCCAATAACTTGAACAAAGGGTGTGCAATTTTAGGGAAATCTTTGATGAACTTATGACAAAATCTAGCATGCCCCAAAAAGCATTGAATAACTTTCATAAAACTATTGGAGGCAATTTTTCAATCACCTTAGTCTATTATTTATCAACTTTGATCCCCTTCTTTATAATCTTGTGATCGAGCACTATCCTTCTTTGACCATTTAGTAGAAATTTTCCTAATTAAGCACCAAATTTTAGTCATCACACCTCCTTAGAACACTAGTCAAATATGCTAAGAAAGCTTCAAAAGAGCCACAAACTACTAAATAATCGGTGTAAGAGTGCAACTACCCACACATGATTTGAAGCTGGTGACACGAGTTTTCACGCTTAAGATTTAGATGTATTATATTTATGGTATGCATTATGAGATCTACACCAATCACATTATAAGATCTACACCGATCATCATAGTGTTCAGCATCTTATGACCCATAGAGATCTTAATTCTAGGTAGTGTAGATGGATGGAGTTGCTTAAGCATTATGACATATCTATCTTATATCATCCAGGCAAGGCAAATATAGTAGCGGATGCCTTGAGCCAGAAGGCAGTGACTATAGGTAGCATGGCTTCTATTTTATTTTCTCAAATTTCGTTGGCATGGGACATCCAGTCCTTAGAAAAATTAATGATACGACTTGATATTTTTGACCCCTAAGTTGATTCTTACTAGAATTGAGGCGATATTTACCTAATTTGAGCAGATTCGCAGTTATCAATTTAAGGATTTTAGGCTATGTGCCATCCGTGATCATAGTCCAAGAAGGATACCATAGATTTTGAAGGTATTCTAAGATATGATGATTACATTTGTGCATCGAGCATTAAAGACCGGTGGCTTGATTCAGAGATTGGCCATTCTCGAGTGGAATTAGGAGTGAATCACCATGAACTTTGTCAGTGGTTTTCCTTATACCTCTCTTATAGTTTTGATGGTATTTGAGTCATTGTATATCGGTTGACCAAGTTGGAACATTTCATTCCCATTTAGATATCCTTCAATACATAGAGGTTAGCCCATATCTATGTTCATAAGATAGTTTATTTTCATAGAGTATTAATATCTATCATCTCATAATGAGGCTCAGTGTTCACATCTAAGTTTTGGAGACCTTTTATGGAAGGAGTTAGGTACTCAGATGGATCTTAGTACATCTTTCTACCCTCAGATCGATGGTAGCCAGAATAGACTATTTAAGTTCTTAAGGATATGCTCTGAGATAGTGTTATTGATTTTAGAGGTCAATGGTAGTAGAACTTAGCTTTGGCGGAGCTTATGCATAATAATAGCTACACTTGAGTATTGAGATGTCACCATTTGAGGCTTTGTATGGCAGACATTGTCATTTTTTATTTGGTTGGTTTGAGACCTCTAAGGTTAGAACTTATAGTATTTACTTTCTTTAGGAGCTGTTGGATAGAGTTAGTGTGATTCAGGATAGGTTAAGGGAAACTTGGAGTAGGAAGAAAGCTTATGCAGATTGTATACTTTGTGTGTTGAGGCTTGAAGTGTGATTGGGTATTCCGCTGAGTATCATCCATAAATGGTATGATAAGGTTTAGAAGGAAGGTAAGATCAGGCCTAAATATATTAGACCTTCTAAGATCCTTTGCTTAGTTGGAGAGGTGGCTTATGAGTTAACCTTACCCCTAAATTTTTCTAATATTCATCTAGTTTTCTATGTTTCTATATTGTAGTGGTATATTCCCAAATAGTCTCACGCGCATTGGAGGGACTCAGTGTAGTTGGATGAGATATTGACCTTTGTAGAGAAGTCGGTGTTCATACTAGCTAAGGATATCAGTAGATTGCGCTATAGAGAGATTCCAGTAGTTATGGTTTAGTAGAGATATCACCCGATAGATGCGTCTACTTAGGAGATCGAGTGCGAGATGCGGGACTAATATCCTCAGTAGTTTGAGGCTTCAGGTACATTCCAACCCTTTATTTTTGTGAATGAAATTTTTCTTAGTAGTGGATATTGTAAAGACCCTCAGGTCATCTTCTATATTTTTGCTTATTTCGCCATTTAGATCTTTCATGTAGCTACCCTTAGGCCATTTATGACTTACTTGAGTTGATAGTTTGATTACTGGACAGTTTATTTAGTCTTTAGAGCCAATTTTCTATTTTAAAGTCTTCACTAGTAAGAATTGGTTGCTAGGCAAAAACTTTAGCCAAATGACCTTGTATGCTAATTCTAACAGTTTAAGCAGCTCCGAAACATAGAATTTAGGCTAGGGGACCATTGGTTCAGGTCCCGATGTTTCAAAACTTATTTTGGGCTATTGACCAGAAATTGATAAAAATGACCCTTGGGTGTGGGGTCTACATTCCATCAAAATGACCTTGGACGGAAATGTCAACTACGTCATTGAGTCCAAAACATCAAATTTGATAGGGTAATAGTTTATTTATGTTTACAGGATTCTAAATTAATTTGAAAGGGTAGGTGGAGACTTGAATTTTTTTAGGTCCCCAATTGTTGCATCAACTTAAGCAGAGGCCACTTAAGCAGCCAGTTGGTCGCTTAAGCAACCAGGCTTGACCATCTGGGGTCCGCTTAAGTGAGGCTCTGTCTACTTAAACGAAGGTCGCTTAAGCTTAATATTAACGTTCCAGTGTCCACTTAAGCGATACTTGGAAGACATTAAATCCCCCATCTACGGGGTTTTTTCTCTATTTTTCCACAAGTCTTAAGAGGGAAACCTCTATAGAGTGTAGAAAATTTGGAGAAACATTACTAGGTGACTTTTGTGTCTTCATGAGCTCAAATTTCTCAATTCTTCCTCAAAATCTTGATAAGTTTTCATTAATTTCATGATTAATTCCCCAATTTATTACCAAAATCCCTAGATTTTTTGCTGGGTTGATTTTAACATCATTTAATCTCATGATTTTCCCGTCCTTTAGGGAAGGTATTCATTGAGCATAGAGGGACGTATTGGAGGTTTCGAAAGCGTGAATCCACAAGTGGGCCTCATATGGAATTTTGAAGTGATTTTGACTGTGAAGCATAAAAATGTAATATGTGTACCGTTGTTCTCATATTGATGAGTTGATCATCATTTTGATAGTCTGGCGTCATGTGAAAGCTTCTTAGAAGGATAAGGCATTGATCTAGTGGATTTCACTGGGCGTTCTTTGGCGTTCAGATAGGCTAGGTTTATCTTTCTCATAGGTTAGGATAAATTGTGGTATATTTATGATAATATGCTAGATGTGGGTTGGTAATTAGGTGTTGGAAGTATATTTAGTGGAATTTGGATCCTTTAGCCAGTTAAGGAACCGTAAATATAGGCATGATTAACTAAGTTGATCATTGTTTAGGTAGAATTGCTATCCTAGGGTTAAAACGGGGCTTAATTGATATCTATAAGTGAATTTAGATACCTTAACCTTATCTAGTGTAGAATTTTCCTTATAATAAATTTCGAGGATTAGAAGTGGGATCCTCCAGCCCACCTTAGGCCAAGACTATTATTAGCTCCTTGTAAGCTTAATGGATGAGTTACATTATTTAAATGAATATTTTAGAGCTTGAGGAGGCTAGATATATGATGCTTATTTTGAGATTTATACTTAGAAGATGATACTAGTTTTGGTTCGAGTCCCACGATTTATAGCTTTGAGTTTCAGTTCAAGTCCGACAAACGATATTACAAGTTTTGGTTCAAGTCTGGCATATGATGATACGAGTTCTGATTCAATTCCACCATTGTGAGGTTATTTATTATGGTTATGAAATCGATTCGAGTCCGGTGTTTTTGGGTTTTGACAGATCCAAGGTTATGATTTTGATATATGGTTATTTAGTATAATTTTTGTTGTTACTCCTCTTTGATTGCACCGTCAAAATTTAAGGGGACCCGCATTAGGTTATTTACTTATTTTACTTACTGGCTTATGGGGGACAGTTTTTTAGTGATAGCTATGTTTCTTTATCATTGTTGTTTCGGTTATTACTTAGAGTGTTTGGATCATTATTCAAGGTTTTATTTTCTATGTTGACTTAACTTATTTATCACGCATTTTTCATATATTTATATTATAATATAGGCCAGTCAATTGGTAATTCCTAATAAGTACCCTTGGCTTTGGTACTCATACTACACTTCTGTACCTTTTGGTGCAGATCCGAGTACTAGTTGTTGCTTTTGATGCTACAATCGCATTGATTAGAGTTTGGAGGCAAGGTGAGCCTTTGGAGCCAGAGTTGACCTTTTTCCTTCTTCTATTTTTTTAGTCTTTCCATTTTCGAGGCTAATGTATATTTGACATGGTCGTACTTTTAACTTTTTGGATTAGAGGCTCTTGAAACGACATTACTAAGTCATGGAATTGTTATTTTTTTTATTTATCTTCCTTATTATTATTATTCTATGATCTATCATTTGTAAGCCTTACTTATGTATTTTCGGCATTTATGTCATTTTTTCACCAAATTAGCCCATTGCGTTTAGCTCCAGGCTACGGTTTGGCTTACCTAATATTGGGATAAAGTAGATTTCATCATGACTCATAAATCGAATCA
The DNA here is from genome assembly GCF_002878395.1 of Capsicum annuum. NCBI lineage: Eukaryota > Viridiplantae > Streptophyta > Magnoliopsida > Solanales > Solanaceae > Capsicum > Capsicum annuum. The sequence continues at coordinate 104,951,795 of NC_061117.1, forward strand.
TTACACTGTCGAAGGCCTTATTTTGGTAAAATATTTTTATGTGTGTTAGAGGCATCATAGGTCAGTAGATGGGTCTAGACGTTCAATTATGTAAAAGCTGCAAACTTTCCTATTTATTTAATGTCTTGATTTGCTTAATGAAAGCTTTATAAATGAAATTTGTTTTAAAGACTTTACTTTATAAATTCAAAATGTTTTTAAAATAAATGAAAAATTTATGGTTAAAGAATGACTTGTTTGAATTTTGAAATTCAAAAGGTGACACATAAATTAGGACAAATGAAATACTTTACTTAAAGAAGACAACGTTAATATCATGAGAGGCTATTTTAGAAATTATTTTACTAAACTGAAAATGTCCCTTTCTGCACATTATCAAATTATGGACAAAATTTAAATAGGAATGTTGAAATTATCACCTATGTATAAATGTCCCAAAACTCAAGTCTTGTATTATTACTAGATATTGTAGCCCATGCCAGCACGGGTCCAACATATGATATTTACGTTATCTCAATTTATGTAGCATAAATAGCATTTGGAGTGTCAATCAAATTTTTATTAACTTAAATTTTTAAATAATTTAAGTTGATAATCATTGTGATTTATAGTATCTTTATGTAATTTAGTAATTTATATTACTCGCTTTGTCCCAATTTTAGAATTTCGTGAGTCAATCAATTTTTTTTTACAAATATATTTTTTAAAATATTTAAAGTTGTTAATCTTTGTGATTTTGTTATTTTTTAATGTAATTTCAAATAATTTATGTTACTTGCTGCAACTTATGTGACACTATTGGAATTTCGAAAGTCAATCATATTATTTACTATATGTTTTTAAAATATTATAAGATATTAATAGTTATGACTTATAGTTATTTTTTTTGCATAATTTTTAAATATATAATATTTTACAAAAATAAAGTAAATAAATTAAAATAATCAAAGTACTAAATTTTCAAAACATGTTAAATTCGAAAATTCCTTGTAATGTGAACCAGCTATTCTAATTCGAAAACATCATTTGGATCAACAAATTATTAAATTAAAACAATAAAGCATGAAAATTATGAAATGCCAAAACTATCCAGAATTTATGTAACATAAATATAATTTAGATAATCAATCAGATTCTTAATATGTTTTTAAATATTTTAAATTGTTAGCTATTATAATTTATAATATTTTTTATGTAATTTTTGAATAATATATGTTACTCTTATTATCCAAATTTTTGTGGCATTGATAGTCAATTATATTCTTAAAATAATTTATATTTTTAATTAGTATGATTTTTAATATTTTTTTCTATTCCAATTTAAGTAGCACTGAAATAAATTCGAGAGTCAACCAAATTTTACGATTGAAGCAGCGAAGCGAATTACCAAATTTTACGATTGAAGCAGCGAAGCAAATTTGTCCTAAATGACTTATAATACCTAATTAGAAGTGATATAGGAAAATTATTATAAGAAAATATTTGTGAAAAAAAATTAAATGAGTCTCATATAAGATGTCATGTTAATTTAAAACATCAAAAATTAATTTATCATTTTATGTCAATTTTATTTTTATTAAATATTATTAGATTTTTAATACCTAAAATGACTTATAATAATTAATTAGGGGTGATATAGTAAAATTACGGTTGAAGCAGCTGAAGTAGACATGTTATAAATGTTTATTTTACCTTTTTTTTATTAAATATTATTAATTTTCTTATTTGTAAATGTCTTACAATAATTAATTAGGGGTAATATAGTAAAATCATGGAGCAAACATACTTGTGAATTTTTTTAAATGAGTCTCATATAAGCTGTCCTATTAATTTAAAATATCAATAATTGATTTATCATTTATATCTATTTTATTATTTATTAAATATTATTAATTTTTAATACCTATATGACTTAAAATAATTAATTTGAGGTGATATAATAAAACTACGATTGAAGCAGCTGAAACAGACATGTCATATTTGTTTATTTTACCTTATTTTAATTAAGTATTATTAATTTTCTTATATATAAATGACTTAAAAATAATTAATTAGGGATATATAGTAAAATCACGGAGCAGCTGAAGCAGGTGAAAAAGCAGGCATGTTGACGAAGAGCTACCTGCTTCTTCACTCTTATTAATAGTAGTAACTAGATACTGATGTCTGTGTTAACACAGGCCCGATACATGTTTATAATTTTTTCTCTAATGTATGTGACATAGATTAAATTTGGAGATTCAACTAATTATATTTATGATTTTTAGATATTTTAAGTAATTAATTATTATAATTTAGAATACATTTTACGTTATTTTTAGATGATATATATTACTCTCACTATCTCAATTTATGTAGTACTAATGAATTTCTTGGAGAGACAATTAAATTTGTTATATAGTACTTAATTATTATGATTTATAATACTTTTTACCTAAGTTTCAAATAATATATGCTATTCCCCATATCCCAATTTATGTGGACTTGATAGAATTTTAATGATTTAATATTTTTTAAGAAAAACAATTTTATAGTTTTAATTATTGCAATTTATTGTTAAATTCCATTTTTTTATTTCACTTCTAATTAATTACATTTTATGAATAAATATGATGAATAAACTAATTAGCGTTTCAAACAATTCAGGTGAAGGATTTAAAGTCTCAAATAGAAAAAGTTTTAAATTTACAAAGCTTTAAAAGTTGTAGGCACAGATAAGGATAAAAAAATTACATCTAAAAATTAAAAGGTGGGTCCATGTTTGCGATAATATCAAGAAAGACAAAAAAGCATGAAATGGAAAGAAGATGGGCACACTTGCATAATTATAAACAAAAGGGTTGTTATTAAGTTCAAAATTGAAAAGGTACACATATGAATCAATCAGTTACAACATTGCTAAAGCATAAGATAAAAGTAATGCCGAAAATATCTTTGTCCAAGAAGGCGGCAGGACGGCCCTGAGGAGCTTCTTATGGCTCTTTTATATATTATATTATTAAAATAATATTAAAATGTTCTGTTCTAAAATTTCTTTTATTCTGTCAAAGTAATAGTAGCCCAAATCCTGAAAACTATTCCCAATATGTCATGGTCCCTAAGTTGTTCAACCGAATTCTTCCATCAAAATTGGTTGCTTTTGTACCAGTCAAATCTGCCTATTAAATATTCAAGTGAATGTCTTTTAACTGCAAGTTATCTAATTAATAGATTTTCTTCAAAAATTCTTAATAATAAAACATCCTTTAAAGTTCTTTTCAAGTCTATTTGTAATTATTCTAATCTCAAATGTTTTGGATGCCTATATTTTTTCCACTCTATCCTCTCAAAGGTCTAAGTTGTCACCAAGATCCACTGCATGTGTTTTTCTAGGACATCCATATGGAAAAAAAGGTTACAAAGTTTTGGTTCTTGATACTAAGAAAATCATCATTTCTAGAGATATTGTCTTTCATGAAAATATCTTTCCTTTTGCTTCTTCTAAATCTAATGATTCCTACTTCCTAGTTCATACATCAATCCCAATAGTTGATTCTGATAATAATGTTGGCACTAATCAAAACATCGCATCTCCTTCATTTATCACTTCTACTTTGCCTTCTGCATCCATCGTTATGGAGAAGGTATAATCTTTTATTCCTCCTACTGTCATGAACTAGGTACAACCTTATGTTCCTTATGTTGTTATGGGTCAGGTATATCCTCCTGTTCCTTCTACGGTCATGGATCAGGTACATCCTTCTGTTCCTCCCACAAATAATTCCTCACTTTGGAGATAAACTTGGGAACATAAAATTCCTAGCCATCTAGAAGATTATATTTGCAATTATGTGCACCTGACTAATGTTAGCTCTTCTTATTTTTCATCTTCTATTTGTCCAGCCTCTCTTTCTGTCACAAATCTTTCTTTCAATAATCAACAAATGCTAAATTCTTTGTCTAATAATCAAGAACTTGTTAAGTATAATCAAGTTGTATTGCACAAGGGTTGGAAAGAAGCTATAGAAAAAAAACTTCAGGCTCTTGAGTGGAACAATACTTGGGATGTGGTCCAACTACCCCAAGTAAAAAGGCATTACCTTGTAAGTGGGTTTATAAAGTCAAACAACATAGTGATGGCAACATTGAATGGTTAAAATCTAGGTTAGAGATCAGAGGATACATTCAAAGGAAAGGTATTGATTTTAATGAGACTTTTTCTCCTGTTGTCAAAATAACTACTATTCGATGTATGCTAGCTACAGTTGTCAAAAGAGGTTGGAGGTTCTATCAATTAGATATAAATAATGAATTTTTACATGGAGATCTCCATGAGGAAGCCTACATGAAGTTTCCTGATGAGGCAGTTCCACCATCACCATCTCACGTTTGCAAGCTTAAGAAGTCTATATATGGACTTCATCAGGCCTCAAGTCAACGGTACTCAAAGCTCATGGTTGAT